>NC_135497.1:270450207-270537707 GCF_052857255.1 Amblyomma americanum
TACTTTCCAAGCACACCTCATATAAAAGACGAGTCAGTACGACATCACATCTATTGCGAGCGCGCTGTATACAGAGTTGAGAGGAAACGCCTTCTTCAAACTCTCACCGCAAGAAGACATTCCACAGCTTCGAGAAACGCTTGCAATGGCTACGACCATTACCGAACTTTATGCCAGGTGCTTCTTTTTTATATTTTTTGATAACCGGACCCACGATCAAGTAGAGGGTGAGAGCCGGAAAGGGGTTGCGTTGCGTTCAGTACTTTTTCTCTTTTTTTTTTCAGTTTCATATACGGTCATCTAAACGCTTCAGGATGGTTCTCGAAAGCACGTCGTACTTAATTTTGCATTATTGCTGTAATTAAATTTCCAAAAACATTTTTTTTATGTTGTAAGGCTACTTCATCTACACGTATCTTGACGCGATACGTATAGATTAACCATGTTTTAGAACCATGTGTTGCACTCCGAACCAGTTGTGCAGTACATGGCTAAAGAGCATGGCTTCACTTCCGACTTTTCGCGCATTTTCCGCCTGGCATTTGTAGCCTAGAAACGACGAAAAACACGGCAATTGCAGCAGGAAGTTTTCATAGTTTTTGCCTCGTTGAATAAAGCGTATTATCATGGAAATCCAATTGGCGCAAGTAAGCACCAGGACTACTTCTACTTAAAACTGTCCAGCGCCATATTTCATTCCACGTTGGCGACTTACAAATATTTTTTAGCGAGGAAATCGAGCCTGTGGTAATGATGTCTTGTCAAATTGCTATTCGCGGATAAATAAAACAGACTGAGTGAAGTAGTAGATTAACACGTTCATTCATTCCATTAGTCGTATAACCGTGACAACACCGATAAATCAAAGGACGCGTGGCATACAAGATTAGACAAATAAAACAAAATGAGGCCGATAGAACTGGCTATCAGAATGTCGCAGGTAAACATATATGTAAACGATGTAAGCGGGAAGCGAATTCAATATTACTAAAGAAAGATTAAAAATAAACCGCGTTCTTAAAGGGGCGAAGGCATGCACGGCACGTGCCGCTTTTCAAATACGGGAGCACTTGACTGCTCAAAAGAGACCACACTCATAACATACGAACAGCATGCTTCTAAGCTTAAATAACAAAGCAGGGGTCCATCGATTTCTGTTTCCTCAACAATCGGAAAACGGGCGCCACGAGCAAGTCCGCTTTCCCAAGGATCACTCAGCTCGCGTACTAAGTTGAAAGCTTCCCAAAAGAGAACACAGAAAATGCACTTTATTTCGCTAAGCTAAACGCAAAAAAACTTCTCGAGCGACCACTGTCTACGGTGTGCATGCAAGCACCTCAACAGCTCGCAGCAGACGACGCGGGGCGTGCATGCGCTCGTGACGTCACCCATCAGATGTTGCCAGACCAGAATGCAGTTCGCAGAAGAAACAAAAAAAATGGTTTTAAAAATATTTACCGAACAAAATCAACTGAAAAATTCGGGGAATTGCAATTTAACCTGTTGGGAATTAAATGCGATAAGCAGGGTATCCGTTAAAATAGGCTGTCATGGCCCCTTTAAGGTCCTCTCGTATCGCGGATGACGTGTACCGTTCTCCCTTGCGTGAGAAAGTGACGCACCAGCAATGATAAGAATGCTGAAGCAAAAACAAAATAGGAAGAAAAGACCGAGAGCTCCCTGCTTCTAGGTCCAAATAATTCTTGCTGAAATTCGCCCACAATTTAAACATAATCTAACTGTAAATACATCATGATTTCTAGCATCGTTGCCTACAGAGGGCATGACCTTAAATGCGGATCTTGAAAGCAAATGAACGATGCTGAATTCACACGTCAGCACATTTGTTCGGTGATGGGCAACCCAAGAAAATAAAATAAAATAAAAATTGCCCTGCTTGCACCGTCTGCGGCACAAGGGGCTGAGACCAGTCTAAAATCAATAATGAGGCACGAGGCAGTGAATATGTTTACACAGCTGAAAAAAAAAGAAAAAGAAAATAGTGAAACCCGCCAAGAGAGGCCGTTTGCTTAATTCGTAAAGTGAATTAACGGCTGAAAAAAAAAAGAAAAAGAAAATAGTGAAACCCGCCAAGAGAGGCCGTTTGCTTAATTCGTACAGTGAATTAACGGATTGTAAATATATAGGGTTAACATGGTTGCTTCATTGTTGTTGTCTTATGCACAATAACCCTATACCGCGTGAACCTGGTCCATGACGCGAAACATAGAAATTGCGAGCGCCTCTCGTGGTCGCACCTTTTAACTCGTTTGCGGCAGCGCGCTCGGTGGCAGCGCGTGGTGGCCGAAGCCTAAAACATGGCCGGGTATAGTGTAGGAGGGCCGCGGTGGCTTGTTGCACGGCGCCGTCAAGAGGTGCGACACGAGCGCCTTGATGTCGGAGGCCGCGTCGTTTTCGCTGAACGCATAGTAAGGGTTGCTCTCTTCCACAGAGCTGTTTCTTGTATTTGTTTTTTTCATTGATTGCAGGGGCGTGCACGTAACCGCCATGCTCGTGGCAGTAAGTGCGAAAAAACCAACCTGAAAACGAATGTCATCATTGCGAACATGTACTTCGATCAGCCACCTCTTCACGTCGGCCTGTTTGCCGAAACTCGGGGAATTTTAAGCGGGAAAGGAAGGAACTTAGTAAAAGTTTTGGTTGGAGTATTTCCAGACGGGAAGGTCGAGTGTCGAGAGCTATGCGGCACAGGCATTGCACCGTGTAGCATCCGGTAATATAAACGGGGACAATCAACGAGTGCACGCTCACGCAGGAGGCGCCAAAGTAGGCGGGCCATATTGGCCCGCGAGCAGCAAAGCTGGCAGCATACATCTTCCCTTACTGCCGTTGCGACCCCAAGCGCGAATCCTTTTCTTCCCCCCAAAGGCTAAAGTGCTGCCGCTTCGGCGCGTATATCTCCCCCAAGGCGCGAAAGCTGCAGACAAGAAGGCAGCCAGGCACGAGGAACACGCAGGCGTTTCAGCGCCCTAAAAGCGCGCCAGAGGCGTCAAGCGTCGCCCGCCAAAGCGCCGCCATCACTCACAGCCGCAGCGTGCATTCCAGCGCCGCGGCCTATCAGCAGCCATCATGCATATTGCACGACGCCGACCCACCACCGCGCGCCGACAGGCACGCGCAGCCCGCGGCGCCTCCCTGGGGCAAGCGACGACCATGTGTCGACCGCCGGCGGCTGCTGCCTACGCGAGGGGATGTTGTCGGCCTCTTCCGGCGACGCGCACCCCTTTGGCGCGGCGCCATACATCACGACCAGAGCGCGTGGCGAGCCACTTTGCTCGGGGCGGGCGTGGGGCCTGTTCGGCCGCCCGTTTTTTCTGTGAAATATCGCTCTCCGGAAAGGGTGGGCGCATTTTTCAAGAGCCTCGTGAAATATTCACTCCGTCCGAAGTGGTGCTGCCAGCGAGCCCCCTGTGCGGCTCCCGGACCCCGCCTGTGCACGCGCGGCGGGTCACTGCCGTGGGGGCCCGTGAGGGCACGCTGGGCTGGAAGATAAGCTCGCCATCCTCTTCCAGGCGGCCCAGGAGTGAGGTGTGCGCCGCGTATCAGAGCTCAAATGCCCTTTCGTACAACGTCCCAGAGCGAATGCCTACGTAGTATAAACGTCCAGCCGAACCGTACTATACTTCTCTTGAACAGGACGAGACTTGACGGACAGCATGACACACTGCAGGCGCTGCGTTGCGTCCTTTCTGCCCGTGAAGTCTCGAATGAGCGGCTGCTTATATACGACAAACCGGTACCTTCTGGTCCAACGTCAAACCACACCGTTCCCCCAAAGTGGCATTGAGCTCCCTGTGCTTTCACGGATGGCCGGATGAGTTTTGTCAAGTTCATCCTTTTCAAAAGTTCAAGCGACTTTAAAATCCCAGGGACCCCCCCCCCCACCAAAAAAAAAAAAAACAACGAGGCAGCGAGATAATGGCCCATGCCACTTTCACGTTTAAGCGCAATCTTTTGTAGTTTACTTTATTTATTCAGCAATGGTTGCGAAAATCGCAAGTCACTTGGACTTCACCAGTTTCTCCACTGACCGGCTGCAGTGTCTTCAGCACTGAAACTGCTAAAATAATCTAGGATGAATGGGAACAATCATTAGTGAGGCGTTCTGCCTTGTGCGAGCAGTTAACTGCTACGCGCAACTGCATGCGGGCTCGTGAGTTTCTTAGTTTATGAAATGCGAGTTCTTTAACATCCAGTGCACCAGAAACTGCCGTTTTGGTTCTTTCGTACCTACCAAAGCAGGTAGGCTTTAATATCGTGTTCTGCTGGTAGCCAGAGAAGTAGGCTGATATGCAAAGAATGCGGCATTAAATTGTTTATTAGGGCGAAATTGTGGCCAAGCATGTGTGTGTGTGCGTGCGCGCGCGCGCGCGCGCGTGTGTGTGTGTGTGTGTGTGTGTGTGTGTGTGTGTGTGTGTGTGTGTGTGTGTGTGTGTGTGTGTGTGTGTGTGTGTGTGTGTGTGTGTGTGTGTGTGTGTGTGTGTGTGTGTGTGTGTGTGTGTGTGTGTGTGTGTGTGTGTGTGTGTGTGTGTGTGTGTGTGTGTGTGTGTGTTGGGGAGGGAGGGGGTGTGCATGGCTTGCCAGTAGAATTGAGGGTGCGGGTTCTTGGTTTCCCAGGCACTTACCCCAATGACATGTGTCTGCTTCAGCCCTGAAAGCAAAGAAAACAACTCGGCGTCGGTGATAGCCACAGGTGCATTCTGCAGTCATCCGGCCGAGAATGACCGTGACTCTGGACCGTACCCAATTTGGACGCGAAAGCTAGCTTTCAAGATAAGACGCCTAAACATTGACAGCCATCTCGGTCACCGCAGGAATTACCTCTCAGTGATAATAATTGTTTCAGAGCTCTCTGGTCGCCGCATGAGGGAGTATCTTTAGACTTCCAGCGAAACCTGTCAACCTGTCAGTGGCGTCCAAGGTGACGTCTTCGCCTCGCGACGACGCTGTTCAGTAACGGTGTTCTCGCGATTCCGCAGCAGCGGCACTTGAGTTTGTAGATGCGAACAGTGCCTTTGTTTCAAAAGTTAACGTCCATTCGTCTGATCTTAGATTGGACAGAGACAACTGCTCCGCCCACCCCGGTCTGAGGACAGGTGGCCGACTGTAACTTTCGTTTTAGCCGCTGTCGAGGCGATTCGCTGCTTTCCGACCCTCTGTGAATGTATCGGGCTTGATCTGAAAGATTGTGCGCCACCAGGAGTGCAACGGACTGCGTTTTCTCCAAGACGGCCCGGGATCGACCGTGGCAATGCACTGCGGAGTAGCCCAAGGAGTTTCGCGCGAGCAGTTGATTATTTTTTTTTTTACTGATCGGAGAGTTTCGCATCAAAAGTTTTGTAACTTTGAATACTCGTTTTTGTCATAGTAGCGCACATAACGCTAATTCTAATAAGCTTTAATTGTCTAATTATATTTAATATTTTTCTACATTGTCGCAACAAGTCTCAAATTTTGCGAATCAGTTTTTTTTTCTTCGTACGCAATACATACCCTGTTTTTTATTTATGTTATTTAGAAGAGGGCTCCTTTAGCTACGCTATGATGTGCAGCAATAAAGCAAAACTTTTAATTTATGGGTGAATACATTTCTTACACGCACCACCCCGAAAATGCCTGTTTTCCCTCGGTAAGGAAATAGTTTTTTTTTTTTTACATGAACAGTAGAGGAGATGTTGGTGCCGAATAGCGGCTCCGGCTACTACTTTTAACCGATTCACAGCAACCACTTGGTCTGACGATATACCGTTAAGCCTAACATAAAACAAACACAAATAGAACACAACATATAAAACAAAGTACAAGCGTCAGGAGAAGTAACATGAATGAGCGAACATAAACGCTGTGAATGTTAGCAGAACAGTACACAATACAATATACATTACAGATATGAATAAACAAGCACAGAAGAGCAAAAAATGAGCTTATATCCGGTATACACAGAAAAAGTAAATAACAACGCTTTTGAAGCACTCACTCACAAAAAAAGCGAAAAACAACAACAAAATAGGCTTGTTTCCAGAAAACACAGCAAAAGCAAATAATAAAGGTATTGAAGCACAGAGAGGTAAGAGTTCTAACAATTCTACTAAACTTGTATTTCCCAAGGATGCCGCCGTCCACAAGTAATGATATCAACGCCACAAGTGCTCGCTTTTGTAGTGCCCACGTCGGCCGCTGGCCTAATAGCGCTCAAGTCTCTCTTGAATCGCGACCTGAAGTAGTCATGCACTCGGCAATAGTTAATTAGCGCTGAAAATATTAACTGGTCGGGAAGTGTCCCCATTTTGAGAGAGACAAGCCTGGCATCCTCAGGGCTATCATGGCAGCTCGACCATGAAAACTTCTGCCTCCTCTTTGCTGCTGTCTGTGTTTAGGCATATAGTTCAAGTGTGAATATGAATCAGCTTGTTATTTGTACAAGAAAGCCGAGACATTCCACCGCGCTTCTCACAAGGAAAAGGGATGATTCTGGTACACAGAAATGCCTGTACTGTCTTTTACTTGCTAAAGTTAAAAACTTTTCTCCTTTGTCTCGAAGGACAACCCTTGACGGACACCTTAGCGGTTACACTTTCCAGATATGGTCTTAAATTAACACCTGCTTGTCCTGCTTAGTGCAGATTAAATCTCTTAAAGAACAGCTAAGAGCTGTGGTGAAGGTTTTCGTATATGGCTTCACCGGGATATCGTGGGACGGATTGACGTTATCTGTGCTTCAAGTCGACAACACACTCATATATAAATATATCTCCTATTGCGCAGTGCATCTCGCGTACCTCGAAAAAGGGACTGCAAGCGGCCGTTAGCCAGAGGCCTTTGGTTATGTTCGGGCGGCTCGCAAGCGACTCCCAGATCTGGTTATTGCAGCGGCGCGACAGCCTCCATTTCGTGTATTGCGCAAAGCTGAAACTTGCCAGCACATTTTCTGCTCTGTCTCCCTACATGACAGGTACTCATTAATTTCTGCGCTGGTTACACGAGCTGGCAGCCACATACATGAGGCAGTTAAGGAGTATTGCCAACTTTTTGCCTATCCATGATACTTGAAAACTATAGATACCACGATGCAGCAATGCCTTCTTGAAATCATTAAAACTGGGCTGGCCATCGAGAGCGCAGTTAGAGAACGGGATAGTATTTGCCGCTGAACAAGTTAGCGCCGTGGCATATATACGCGCGGTCATATTTGTGAGTGGGCAGTTTGCTCTGATCTTGGCAATTCTGCGTCCGCATTTGGCATTCCGAGCTGAATGAGCAAAATCTAATGAAATGGTAAAAACGATGACACTGACGACTGGTGACATTTGCGCCCTTCCGTCGACTGTGCAGTTCACAACACTGAAATAGTGGCCGGGTCCAAGTTGTTAAAGGACTAATCAAAACAAGAATTGTTAGGCATACGGCAAACGCACATGTGCGCTTCAAAAACGTGCAATGACTGCGCCCCGAACATGTCTGAGTAGTGTGTTTTCACGATGGCCGCATTCTTGGGTACAATCCTGGCAGAAACCTTTGAGTGTCAGCGAAGTTCATGTTGCATATCTGATTGCTGAGATTCGGTGTGCTCCACATGGGCTTATTATTTCTTCTTTGCTAGTGTGCACTATGTTGTTTACCTTTACTCCTCTAACATGGGTTCAATTTGATGCGACTGATCTAAGCGCGGAAAGATGCGGTGGGCTAGGCTGATATAGCATGTAGCGAATGCTGACTGACTGTGGTACATTGTGAAAATGAGATGGTAGTGCTAATAACCTTCGCTTTTCAAGTTATGGTAAGTTTAGTTATATTTTGATGGTAGTTGTGCTGGAATGGCGTAGGTGTATTGTGTATTGTAACTATGTTTTCATGTTTGCTGTAATCTCTTGTGTGTTCTCATCTAAAGCGCCAGTGCTTGTGAGCTTTCGCCCCCCTCTGTGACAAGCGGCAGCAGGTGCATCGTCCAGATGCCGTACCCACTTTACATGCTGATGTGAAAGAAAAAAAAAATGGAAACGCATTCTCGGCATTCAGCACAGTAGCGGTGCGCAATTCTTTGCATCGAAAGACGTCGGCTTTGAGTTGAGTTGCATGAAAGACTTCAGGCCAAAGTAATTGGCCGGGAATTACGCACTGCACGGCTGTGCTCTTTAACCTGCACACTCTCTCTCTCAACATCTCAAACGCAGCCGGTAACTGTAGAACCAAGCATGGAAAGGCGTGGGCTGCAAGAATGGGAGAAGGTGCTGAAAACCAAAGACCCTGATCGCTAACAACCCACTGTTCGCTGATGCAAGTGGATGTACCGATAAAAATCAGATCAACTTTCACAACACCAAGTTTCGCTCCACAAAGCAAAATGCCAGCAAGCGGATGAATTCTGTCAAAACATCGACTCCCATGCAACTATGTGAACTTTATAATGCGCCATGCACTTTTAGCGTCACCGCATATGTGAAATGGCTGAACAGTTGGCTGTCATAAAATATGGACAGGAGTATATAATGAAGGGAAATTTCTTCCCTTTGTGTATCCGGTGGAATCCGCTGCGGCTTGCTCTTTGTTGCTGTATTTTTTCTTGAACCTCAAAAGCGGTCTTTTGAGAAAGGTGGCCAAGAGATCTCGCGTACTAGCGACGCGTCCATTTCCTTGTCTTATATGACAAAGGGCATTCTAGAACTAAAAAAAGAGCTGCAGACAAACGACACAGGTTGGCTTTTTCCGCCGCCCGCGTGGATGTGTTCATTATTTCTTTTTTATTCACGTACCCTAAATGCCTTTTTCGGGCATTACATAGAGGAGGTTCCCCGGTTACCTAGCAAGCACATATCCACTCTAAACATAGAAATAGAATACAAATAGAGAAGCACAATGAAATAGATGTCCAAACAAACTCTGGTTAATAGTAGCGACAGAAATGGAAATCGATCCTACTCACAAATGGCCACTCTTCAGGGGGAATTTGAGTGTTAAAAAAATACATTTTAGTTTCTGAACAAAGGCTTCATGGTTTAGTGTTGAAATTATGTCTTCTGGTAACTTGTTCTAGTGATGGATTGCGAGAAATAACGGTGAACAAATGAGGAGGTTGGTATACATGCAAACATGGATTCAATTTTAAAGGAATGATCTAAGCGCATAAAGATGCGGTGGGCGGGGTTGCTTTAGCATGTAGCGATTGCGGATTGACTGTGATACACTGTTAAAATAAGATAATAGTGCTAATAACCTTCTCTTTTCAGGCGCTGATAAGTTTAGTGATGTTCTGATGGTAGTTATTCTGGAATGACGTGAATAGCTTCTAGTTATAAATCTAGCTGCTTTATTCTGGATCGACTCCAGCTTGTTAAGTACATTTGATGCAGATTCCGAATCAAAGATGCGTATTCTATCTTAAGGCAAACCTTAAGATTGATGTTCCCAGAGCAAATACACTCCAAGAATCATGCCATCTTAAAAGGTACACTCTTTTTCAAGAGTTTAAAGCCCAAGGGGGTTTTGCTTCTAAGCCGTTCACTGGGGCTTTTGTAGCATCCGTGGAAGTCCTGACCATCGGAGGGAGCCGAGTTCCTCTTACCTTCAATACGCTGGAGATGCATGGCAAGCCATGTGGCGCGGCCCAGAAGCGAACCGCCCTGGGCTCGAAGCATTTCGCAATGGGTGTACATGTTGCGGAGCCTCGAACAATCGTTACTTTTATCCAAAAGTACACTAGTGAGTCGAGTTCGCTTTCCACTGCCTGGTTGTTGCAGTATAAATACCAGCTAGAGTAATGCTTGCGGCACCGCTGCTTACGCCTTTTGCCTCGTTCCCTGTGCGCTTGATGCCATACCTCCTGGATTGCAGGAAGCCATGGAAAGAAACGCTTGCCTCCTCGTTCCAGCCATGGGTGCCTTGCGTCCAAAGATTTCCGCTGGAAGATACGGCGTTTTCTTGTATGCCGTCCATTCGTGGCACGGGCCGCCGCGGTGGCTGAGTGGTTATGGCGCTCGGCTGCTGGCCCGAAAGACGCGGGTTCGATCCCGGCCGCGGCGGTCGAATTCCGATGGAGGCGGAATTCTAGAGGCCCGTGTACTGTGCGATGTCAGTGCACGTTAAAGAACCTCAGGTGGTCGAAGTTTCCGGAGCCTTTCACTACGGCGTCCCTCATAGAATGAGTCGCTTTGGGACGTTAAATCCCCATAAACCATAAACCAAATCATTCGTGGCACGAGCCTGGGCGCATGCACAGCTTAACAAAGCAATTATGAAGTCGTATTTATTTATCGGGTTATAGGATCGGGTTCACATGAAATTGAAACAGCACAAAGAAAAAGAAACCGCAGGGAAGCAACATGGTTAATCGCGCATAATGACAATGTTGTTAAGAAGTTTCGAAGTATATTGTCAAATGTGCCACAAATGTTTCAAGTGACATCTGGTTTATAGTTTCAGAAGGCAACAAATTCTACTATCGGATCACATGGGGGCAACAAAAAAGAAGAAATTTTGGTTGTATCACCATGAAATCTCTATTCGACTGGATAATTTGTATGTTTCGTTGTTGTGATGCAGGTTTTTCGGCTCAAGCAGGTATCTAGTTTTATCATGTTTCGCTCGGTAATTCAAGAACACTAAAAGAAACTTAAGCAGCAGCAGTCTGGCTCGTGTGTGGATCGTAGGGAGGCAGGCTTTTTCCAGAAGCAGTGTGGGTGATTCATGAAGACTGTATTTATTGAAGATAAATCTGACAACTTTTCGCTAGGCACTCTCTAATCTGTGGATGCATTATTTGGTGTAACGCAGCCAGCTAATTTATTGCATTATCGTCTTACCGAACGTCTTATCGTGTAGAGAACATAATGTGCTTTTGTGGTAATGTGCATCACGTGCTTATTTTATTTTAAGTCCGAGGCAATATTCACACCAGGATACTTGAACTGTCCGCCTTTGGTGAGTGTCTTTTTTTTGGATTTGATAAGTTTTAACAAGGATTTGATTTAATGGAGTTTTCTTTTTGATGACAGTCATGCAGACAGTTTCTTCCAGGTTCAGGGCCATCTGCCATTTATCACACTATTTCGATACGTACGCCAGCCAGTTAATTAACGCTATTTGGACAGCTGGGTTAATATTTTCTCTGTAGATAACGCAGTCGTCCGAGAACATAGGTACTGTTGCGTCGATGTTCCGGCCAAGATCATTAATAAAAAGAAGAAAAATAATTGGTGCAAGCGCCGTGCCCTGCGGCACCCCAGGCAACTCTTCAGTCAAATCCGACAAGCTTTTTGCAAAGTAGACGTCGACCATTTATGTGCGCTTTCAACCATTTGGTGAATTTCCCGCTACCAAGAAATGGAACTAACTTATAGATATATAGTGCAGTTTAGAACGAGACACCCGGTCGAAGGGTTTGATAAATCGAGGAATACCACATCGCTTTGCGAACCTTAATCTGCATTCATAGCTATAGGACTTGAACAGTTTCTAGTAATTGCGATGTAGTGGACAAACCTATTCTGAAGCCGTGTTGATTAGGAATAATTGTGAGGCACTTGGCTGTTTTCATTTGGCGAGGCTGTTAAGGCGAAATGTTGTTAGACGATTTCAAGCGTTTGTAAAAATACGCAATTTTGGCCTCAAGCATTAGTTCCTCCCGGATCGCTATAGGCGCAGTACGTGTTGATGCCATGCATCGGGAAGAATCTTTGGCAGATGGTGGTTATTCTGATAATTGCTTTTGCATTTCTGCGCGTTTGTTTCCGGGAAACCGAGGGTGTACAGAAGTCAGGGCGCGTAGAAACGAGGCCGGGGTCCTCTTTTCACTGTCAGGAGCTCTGCGGCGGCCTACGGCGGATGCCCCAGGAAGATGGAAAGAGCCGCACGGTATCCGCGGGCGCAGAGCGCGACGTCCGAAGGGCGGCTTTCCCGCACCACTTATTCCCCATCCGTCACTATTACGGCGCATCGACGCGGGGCCGCGGCTTATGCTGCGTGCCCACAGTTACGCGCAGCAGTCGGTGAGCTTCGAACACGGTAGGTCAGGTTATAGAGTCTGACGCGCACACATTGATACACACGTTTTCCCCTGGCCCGTTTGAAAACAAAGAAAATAAATTAAAAAGCCCTCATTGGCATACTTTCGGCTTTGAAGGGGCCGCCAGGTGTATTAGCCATTGGCAGCATGCCTGCGTCTCCGTCCTGGTCGAGTTGGCGCGAAGACTCTTTATCGGCATGGGCATGAAACCGCAACAACGCTTATGTACGCCTTTAGTCAACGACTATCACGCAATAAACATGAATCATCGGTCACGCGAGCGGGAACGCAGACGGATGGCATCAGCACCGTCTTCTGTCGCAACCAAACGGAAGACGGTCGAACTGGGCAGCCACTCCTGCGCAGCAGAAAATGTCCGCTGGGAGGGCAGCTACCGGCGTGCCCCATGCTGCAAGCACTTGCCACTTTCGCGCAGTATTGGCGCGTCTAACTCGCTCAACACTGCTCGGAACTACTCTGATGCGTAATACATGGGAGGCGGCACAGAGCTCCGGAAGAAGTAAAAAGGACTGAGACCTGAAAATTTTCGCAAGTACCCGTTGCCGTTACTACCGCCACTAGCGGGATTTCAGCGTGGCACTTGCGTGTCTATAGCGCATCTACACAGTGGCTGGAGCGTTATACGCCAAAGAATCGCGACTGCGATTTAAAAACCGATCGGTCACTTAAAGTAGCTTCGGAACCGGGGCGAAACTCATCGTTTAAGGCCAGGAAAAAGTACGGGAAGCCAAACACGTGCCAGGGGAAATGTCATTAAAGCGCCTGGTGGGAAATGCTCCAAGTGGCCAAGTTTGCTCCTGGAAATTGTTTACATTTTATCTTGCGTTAACGGTGTTGTGCAACTTTTTAATGGACGCGAGTGGTCGGCACGACGCTTTTACAGAAGGCTATCCTAGTAGAAGATAATTGCGCAAGCACTGAAGGAAGAAACTGTTCCGTGCTGAAGCTACACCTGGGTAATGAGGCCTGTGCAAATTGAAGGATTAACTTGTGCTTCCTGTAGCTCTTTAAAGCACAAATAAATATTAGCAGTTGGGTGTTTCTGCAATCCGCCTCCATCAAAATGCGACCGCTGCGGCCTGAATCGCACCCGCGAACTTTTTGTCGGCAGCAGAAAGAAACGAAACAAAGTCTGCAAAACTCAACACGGTCGATAGTAAATGATCGTCAAGAGATCTATAACAAGGCTGCAAAAGAACTGCTACAGCAGGTATGAATAAATAAAACGCTGAATGACGAAGAAATGGGTAATTAAATTAGCCTGCGCATGCAAACAAACAAAGCTAGTATTTTTTGTAATGTCAGCGCTATTCGGTATATCAAGTGCTTTTCATTATACGATGAGATTCAGTAACACAATAATGATTGAAAAAAAAGAAGCATATATGACGGCGCATGAAACAATCTTAGTAACAATAAGTGCAAACCTTAGGACAGCGGCACTGTTGTTTTGAACCATGATTTCTTCGCATACTGTCAACGAACAATTTTTTTTCCGAATTTTATGTACAGTGTAAAATTCGCGTAAGATCTGTCTCGCGAACAGGTCGCGCTATCACAGAAATAAAGTTTACATATCGAAGTGCCATGCTTTTATCTGGTGTCAATCCAATTTCCCTTAAAACAAGCCTATAGCTTCTCACGTGGTGAAAATGTAGTCTACGTCATCAACACCTCTCAGATGACGACGAGACCAAGTGACAGGTTACAAGACGGACTGTACTGAAACGTTCATACAGTTCCAGCCAAAACGTGGCTGTATTCCAGATCCTCGTTCATCCGAATAAGTCCTGTTGAGTGCACATGATTGGTCGCACTATCCACCCTTTACATAGCCAAACATTTACATCGCCTGCGTTCAGTCCCTCCTCCATCCCTTCTTCATGCACAGCATACGAGTGAATAAAACGGTTAACTATGGCTGTTCAGAGGGTGTCATATAAGTTGAGGTGGTTTGATACACGCATGCGGGCTAATTTTTCCTTTCGCTAGTCAGCTTCATGGCGTTCATCGCCCCGAAGGCCTGCCCATAATGGCGCCTGTCTCACCGGCGTGGTGTAGAGGGGAACATCAACAGGGTTCTGCCCACCCGCCTCGACGAGGATAAAATCAGACTCTGATACAAGCTTGGTTCCCTGCAAGCGACACCTCAATTCCAAACAGCGACAGAGGGTGTGCACACGTATGCTAAATAGTACTCCCAGGTGTGTAACGATCTGCTTGCACTGCGTTTTTCTTTTGCCGCAAAAGTGGTTGCTAAGCGAGTTCTTAGAAAACTGCTATGCCCCCTAACGTTTGTTTAGGAAATTGTTAGGAGCGTTTCTGAACGGCATTTCGAAAAAAAAAAAAAACTGTGCCGATCACGTCGTGTTTAGAGCCATATCAAGGTCTAAATAAGAATCTAACCCATAAATTTATCCCCTGGAGGAGAAGGTCAGTTGGTTTGAAGTTAACTCAGCGAGCGGTCTGTGTACGTAAGCGTCGAAATGTTGAAGGCAGAAAATTAAGTTGAACGGAAAGCGAAAAAAAATGGCGGTGGTTTAGCTTAAACCTGGAGTAACGCGATAGCTGCAGCTGGCCGAGTGGAACTTGGTCACGTGACCAACCACGTGACGAACCACGTGATCAGCCACGGCGCCGCGCCGCCGGCAGCTGCTCCGCACCACGTGACCAACCACGTGACAGCTTGGCTGCGCAGCCACAGGGTAGCGGCGCTGCCACGTTGAAGCCTCGAAATGCTACCGTAATGCAGCTATCGCTATAAAAAACAGCTCAGATAACTCGTAGTGAGGTTTGTAAAAGCGCCTCGTTGAGAGCATTCGAGGCAAAAATAAAAAAAAAACCCTTTAAGCGCTGCGGACGAGTGTCATTCGTCCACCGGGATTTCCTATACTTTGCCACGAACGTGTTAGGCTCGTCTGCTCGCTCCGGACGCGCCAAAGCCGTGCACGTGCGTCGTTTCAGGCGTCACCTAAGCTTCGCTCAGCAGCTACAGCGCTAGACAATCGGAAATGAATAGCAGACGAAGGGTCGGCAATCCGGTCAGACTTCACGGCTGAGAGTGGTTGCCGCGCGAAATCAACAAAAAGAAATCCCGATGCCATGGTTACGCAAACTATCTTTCATTGGGTAGGGCCGGTAGAGAGGCGCTTTGGTTTTAGGTTGCTAGGAACCTCGAGAGTAAAAGGAGAGATGCATATAGGGCAAAGGGTAAATTTAGACTGCAGGCAACTCTGCGTCTATAAAACGCATTCGAAAAGTTCTTACTGTAGGTGATTCATGAAGTAGTCCACTTCATTGAATGCATACTGCGCCCCTTTTAAAGTGTTTCAGGGTCCATTTCAAGGCACTATAGTGGCGATGCTATATGGGGTTAAATGGCCAAAAGCTGCATGCGGGCTATGAGAGACGCCGTAGTGGAGGGCTTCGCATTAATTTCGATCACCCGCGGTTCTTTAACGTGCGCTGACATCGTACAGCACACGGTAGTTTTTAAACATGATGTGCTTTTAGCTTCCTTCTCGGAGAACACCGGCCAGCATTGTCTCCGGAAACCGCTGCGAACCTTAGGGGGAACATGACGCCGAACTGGAGGGCGAACTTCTAGAATCACAGCAAAAGAAGAAGGGGAATGAGAGAGGGGGGAGGGGAGTATAGCCAGTCATCTCCTGATCAACAACATGTGCGCAGAAAATTCTTCTCCTTCTTGTACAATTTGACGGAAGTGTCGCTTATATATTCATCGCCATTTTCTTTTATGTGGCAAGCCTCCAAAAGCTCACGCGCTGTTTTGTTTTTACTTTTTCCTAGAATTTTTATCTTCTTAAGCAGAGGCTCGCATCCACTGCAGGCAAGGCAATGAACGGGCAGATTCGCTCCTTTATTTCGAATTGATCGGGCATGTTCCCCTGCGCGTTCATTCACGCAACGGCCTGTTTGTCCCACGTAGGCGCCTCCACACTTGAGCGGGATTTCATAAACCACACCCGTGGCACATTTGACAAACGTTTCAGCATGTTTTATGCCGCATCCAGTGCCTCTAGCTCCTTGGTTACTGATTCTCGGGCACAAGCCTGCGAGATTCTGTGGGGCAGAAAATACGGCAGGGACACTATGCCTCTTGGCCACTTTTTTACATTGTGCGCCACTTTGTGTATATATGGCACCACCACGATCTTCTTTTTTGGCAGCGGCTCATTCGTGCTACCTTGATCTCTTCTTTTTATCTTCCTAAGAAGATTCTCGGCCACAGCTGTTATGACGTCGCAGGGGAAGCCGGCTGAAAGCAGCCTTTCAATTTGGTTATTAAAGCTTATATGCCTTGCATGCGGGCATGACTTGGTAAGAGCAGATTTCAGGCACGAGCTTGCAATTGCTCTCTTGACTATCTTCGAATTCGCGGAATCATATGGCAGTAGCTCTTTCTTTGCTCGTGGCGCGTAGTGCCAGCAGGCATGTTGTAAGCCGACGTTCAGGTTAATATCTAAAAACTTCCACGACCCATTAGAAGGAAGTTCATGCGTAAAGGTCAAGCGTCGCCCATACTGTCTAAAGACAGTTAAAATTCTACTCACTGAATCAGTGTGCGTCAATGTTATTTGTTTGGATAAAACAATAAAAAAATCGTCAACATTTCTAGAACACTTCAGTAACCCCAGATTAGCAAACTCGACATTTAGGGAGCGGTCAATGACGGCTAAAAATATGTTACTAAGAACAGGGGCGACGCAAGAACCAATAAAAATTCCTTGTCGTTGAATGTAAAAGTTGTCTTTAAAAGATATGAAGGTGGCTTTGAAATAAAATTCGAGCAAAGAAATGAAGCCATCTGCGAATCAGTGTGCGTCAATGTTATTTGTTTGGATAAAACAATAAAAAAATCGTCAACATTTCTAAAACACTTCAGTAACCCCAGATTAGCAAACTCGACATTTAGGGAGCGGTCAATGACGGCTAAAAATATGTTACTAAGAACAGGGGCGACGCAAGAACCAATACAAATTCCTTGTCGTTGAATGTAAAAGTTGTCTTTAAAAGATATGAAGGTGGCTTTGAAATAAAATTCGAGCAAAGAAATGAAGCCATCTGCTGATGCCCCAGCTGAGTTTTGAAAGCCTATTATCCCACTTCTTTCAATGCAATCTCGGACAGCTACAAACAACCCTTGATGCGGCAACGAATAAAACAAATCCTCAACATCTACAGAAAAAGCGTAGCTGATATGGTCATTGGAATTGAAGAAGGGTGCTACATCAGTCGAATTCTTAGTATAAAAAGGGTCTTCAAGTTGTAAAGCATTGAGGTGCTTCAGTAAATACTGGCTCATCAGAAATTGCCATGATCCAGGTTCAGAATTATAAGCTGTGTGTCGTACTTCAGCCACCACAGGCTGCAGAATGCAGATTGTTCTCCGGGAGGTTGATGACAAAGAAGAATTATGACGTCTGATTCGAGACAGCAGTGAGAACGACTATTTCTGCGAACCAAGACGAGTGGAAGCGGGAGACAGCTAACGATCTAGAATCCAAGTGATTTTGCATTTACCCTCCATCTCACCCAGGATTGGTTTCCGCAATCATGGGCTCCGATACCGAGCGCCATAGCCATTAAGTCACTGCAGCAGGTTCAAAGATACTAGTGCTGACGCGGACAAACAGCACGGACAACACATGCTCCCACTTGCATCATCAACGAATTTTTAAGCTTGTAACATCTCTGAAAGATTGAAAACTAGTGCGAAATCCTTTTTTTTTTTTCAATAAAGCCGACAGGGATGACGTAACAGCCGCCACAGCGATGGATGTAAGCATCCGCCTCGCGTGCTGGAGCTAGTGGTTTCAATCCCCAGAACCGCACATTGCCTTCTGGTTTTCCAATGTGCACAAGTTTTCCACAGGCCTGGTGCTCGGATTTCAATGGGGTAAAAGGCTTGAGAAACGGGTCTTTGGCGAAACCTTTTCGTAGCTCAGAGTGCGATATGGTTTGTAGCTGCAAGCTCATTTCCTAAGCCATCTACTTCAGAGAAGGCGGGCGTCCATCGTGCCGGGGAAAGCTTGCAGCCGTTTGAGGAAACCGATGGGTGACCGGCAGCAACGGGAACCGACAACAGCACACCCTGAAGTCGAGGCGTGTGCTTTGTTTCCTTTCTTTGCAACCTCATCAGAGTACTTTTTGAGAACGATTCGTTAAAAGTCTCTTACATTCAGTTTAATATCGCCTCGCCCGATTCGTTGCGGCTCTAGATATTCTGCTAACTTAATTCTAATTGCGGTTTTTAATTGTATTAAAACGAGCATCTATAGAGGGAAGCGTGTCGGATTTACTTCCGATGCGTTTACTAAAGCTTATGGCTATTAATCACAAAATCCGGTTTCGAAAGCTCGAATTTGGAAATATTGTTGTCTTTTCTTCACTATTATTTGCCAGTGTAAAAGCATGGAAAGCTCTGTAAATGGAGCTGGTCAAATGTCTCTTTTCGCACACTCGAATATCGGTGCGCCACAAGGCTTTCTTACAATTTATATAAGTGATATTTCTTTCTGTCCTGAATAACCCCTATACGCTGCAGCGACACAACCATCTATTTGAAAAACAACTCTGATTTACTCATCTTTCAGCTCGATTGTGACCCTTGGAGCTTTGCTGTGGAGTGTCAGAATAGCAGGATAATGGTCCCCCCCCCCCCCCCCCCCCCCCACACACACACACACACGCGCACACACAGGGAGCTCCCTTCGCGAACTCATCCGTCCCGTGGTCCGCGAGGAGCTGCAGCACCTTCAAGAAACATTTGCCCCTCGCATCGATTCCGTTACCAGCGTCATCCGCGAGGAAGTTCAGCAGGCGCTCAGGGTACAAGCCGCTGCGGTCGCGCCGGCGCCGCAACCGGCCCCATCCGTTCCCGCGCCGTACCCGGCCCCTGTTCAGCCAGTCACGTACGCGGACGTCGTGCGCCACCCAGCCCCATTTCCTGGGCCTTCGCCTTACACCCCTTCAGTGTTTGCGGTGCACGCTACTCAAGCGCTTCCTTACTGGGCTGATCGGCGCCAGGCACCGCGGAAGACTGATCTCTGGCGCACTCTGGATCAACGCCCGCTCTGCTACCAGTGTGGTGAAGCCGGCCATCTCTACCGGCGGTGCTCATATCGCGAAATGGGTCTGCGCGGATTTTCTCTGGACAGTCCCCGTTCACGACCTGGAGAGCACCCTCAGGACATCGCCGAGTATGTCGCCCGCCAGCGTAGTTCCCTGCCTCCTTCCCGCCGCCCGTCTCCCCGCCGCAAGTCGCGCTCGCCTTCTCCACGCCGGTCTTCGCCATCTGAGTCCCGTTATGCCTCGGCACAACGTGGCTCCTCGAGCCCTCATCGGGAAAACTAGCTCTGGCGACCTTTGGAGGCGAGGCCGCCGAACGCCGATCCGCCGCAAAGCTTCCACCGCCGCACCGACCGACTCGCCCCGACGTCGAACGCCGCATCGCCGCACAGTTTTCCTCGACACGCCACCCGAATCGCCCCGACGCCGCAACCCCAGTCGCCGACCAGCTTCCGCCGCCGCACCGACTGAGTCACTCCCAACAGCCATCGACAGGCCGCGCTGAAGGCAGGATCTCCTTGGACATCCCTGTTCTCGTCGACACTGAGGAGGTCAGTGCGTTGGTCGATACGGGCGCAGATTATTCCATCCTCAGCGGACGGCTTGCGACTGCCCTGAAAAAGTGACGACACCGTGGGAAGGCCCCGACATACGTACGGCCAGCGGACATGGTTCTTGTCGGACATGTCGCACCGCTCGAGATGTGTGCGGCCCGGGTTACGGTTCGAGGCTGCACCTACGTCGCCACTTTTCTTGTTCTGCGCAAATGTTCTCGCGATGTCATCCTTGGCATCGACTTTCTTCGCGAGCACGGTGCTATATTAAATCAAATCAAATTTATTTCTGCCTTGAAAAGGTACAGACAGCGGAGGCGCAGAAAAAGCTGTAAGAAACAGCTTGACAAAGCCGCAGCCCTCTTTCGCTTGGCAGCGGCTTGACAGCAAGGCTTATAAAACAAAGGCAATTTGTTAACGTATTAACAGGTATACAATAATGAAACTACAAAATAAACTGAAACAGCATTATACAATATTGAATCGACATTCACACTCGACAAACATAGATCGATAGACCTCCCGAATCGCTTGGTGACGTTTTCTACCAAAATGGTCACAGCAAAGGCGGCGCACCAGAACCGCCGTGCGAGTCGCTGACGATAACGCTACGGTGGCCCCACGTGCCAGCATTCTCGCTAGAGTTACCCGTGACAAGCCACATCGGGGACTACGGGTTGTCGAGCCTAATGTCTCTCTCGTACTCACAAAGGGGAATGCGGTGGCACGAGGCATTGGCTGCCTTCATGACAGTTGGACAGAGGTCCTTGTTACCAACTTTTGCAATGAGCATCGACATCTATTACGTCGCTTACGTCGACCATGTTCAGGAAGTGGCCGAATGCTTTGCTCGCGAGGAGGGCGCACCAGGAGGTGGCGCAGAAGCGCTCAACGACGTCAACATAAATCCGGGTCTTTCATCCGCTGAAAAGGGGCAACTCCTGGACCTCTCGCGGGAGTTTCGTGCGTGTTTCACGTCGTCGTCTAAGGTGCGACAAACGTCGATAGTTAAACCCCGCATCATCACGCATGAAGGAGCTCGACCCATCCATCAGCAGCCCTATCGTGTGTCCCATCGGGAGAGAGATTCTATACAAACACAGGTCCAAGAGATGCTCACGGACGGCGTCATCCAACCGTCCAGCAGCCCGTGGTCGTCTCCTGTCGTCCTCGTGAAGAAAAAAGACGGAGCACTGCGATTCTGCGTCGACTATAGGAAACTTCACAGTGTGACAAAGAAAGACTTGTATCCGTTGCCGCGTATCGATGACTCCCTCGACCGTCTTAGCCAAGCCAAGTACTTCTCTTCGGTAGACCTCAGGAGCGGTTATTGGCCGATTGAAGTCGACGAGAGGGATCGTGAGAAAACCGCCTTCATCATACCGGACGGGCTCTACGAATTTCGCGTCCTCCCATTCGGGCTCTGCTGCGCTCCGGCCACTCTCCAAAGAATGATGGACACCGTCCTCACAGGTCTGAAGTGGCAGACATGTCTTGTTTATCTTGACGATGTCATTATTTTTTCCGCAACGTTCACGGAACATCTGCACCGTCTCAGAACGGTCCTCGAAGCCGTTCGTTCCGCCAACCTTTCCCTCAAAGCACAAAAATGTCACTTCGGGTTCACCGAATTGACTTTCTCCGGCACGTCATCAGTGCTGATGGAATCCGAGCTGACCCAGAGAAGCTTGCTGCCGTTGCTGCCTTTCCGGTCCCCGTTCACAAAAAAGCAGTCCGACGTTTCCTGGGCCTGTGCTCCTACGATCGTCGCTTCATTAGAAACTTCGCCCAGCTTGGCAGCCCTCTGACGCTCCTAACCCGGGATAATGCATCATTTTCATGGGGCAACGAACAGCAAACTGCCTTCGACGAATTACGACGCCGGCTCCAATCGCTGCCACTCCTAGCACATTTCGACGAAGATGCCGACACGGAGGTACATACGGATGCGAGCAACGTCGGTATTGGCGCCATTCTCGTCCAGCGGCAAGACGGTGTCGACAAAGTAATTGCCTACGCCAGCCGCACGCTGTCGCGCGCAGAGTTGAACTACTCTACCACCGAAAACGAATGTTTAGCGGTAGTCTGGGCAGCAGCCAAGTTCCGCCCATACCTGTATGGCAGACCGTTTTGCATCGTCATCGACCACCACTCGCTGTGCTGGCTAAAAAATTTAAAGGACCCTTGCGGCCGCCTTGCACATTGGGCATTACGCCTGCAGGAATTCGATTTCACCGTCACCTATAAGTCCGGCCGGAAACACACCGACACTGATAGCCTGTCACGCGCTCTCGTCGAAACTCCTCCACAAGACACCATCGACGACGATAGCTTCCTTGGAGCGGTCAGCACGTCTGAGCTCGTTTCCAGACAGCGTGCCGACGCCGAGCTGCGTCTGCTCATAGAACATCGCGAAGGCGGGCACCCTGAGATACCAAGGTACCTGGCTCGTGGGCTATCATAGTTCTGCCTCCGGAGCGGGGTGCTTTATAAAAAGAACTTTACTTCCAGTACGACAACTTACCTGCCCCTCATACCGTCTCATCTACGGGATGAAGTTCTCCTTGCCTGCCATGATGAACCGACTTCCGGCCACCTTGGTATTACACGCACCTTGTCCCGAATCTGGCAGAACTACTACTGGCCCCAGCTCACTTCAAGCGTCAAGCGTAATGTCCGGACATGCCGGCAATGCCAGCGGCGGAAAAAACCGGCGCTCAAGCCTCCCGGACTGCTTCAGTGCACCGAGCCGCCACAAATACAATTCGACAATGTCGCCATGGACCTCCTGGGGCCATTCCCTCTCTCGTCGACCGGTCACAAGTGGATCGCAGTCGCCACAGACTACTTGACCCGTTACGCTGAAACGATGGCCCTTGTGCGAGGTACTGTCACCGAAGTTGCCCATTTCTGTATGCACGACATCGTGCTTAGACACGGCGCCCAATCGACCATCATTACTGACCGAGGCAAGGCATTTACAGCCCGGCCCTTACGTGAAGTCTTAACGCTTAGCCATACAGCTCATCGACCAACAACAGCGTATCAAACCCAAACCAACGGTCTAACGAAACGGCTCAACAAAACATTAGAGGACATGATCTCGATGTACGTTGACGTTGAACATAAAACGTGGGATGAGATCTTGTCGTACGTCACCTTCGCATATAATACAGCGGCGACGCAGGGAGCCACCCAGTTTACCCCGTTCCATCTCGTCTTTGGCAAGGAGGTCCGCATGATGTTGGATGCGATGCTCCCGTACGGTGATGGAGAGGTACCCCCTAAGCAGGCCACTTCGTGGAACAAGCAGAGCAAGCCCGTCAGCTGGCCCGCTTGAACATCAAGGACCAGCAGTTCGTCGATGCTCGGCTCGACACTATGACCTTCGGCACAGGGACGTGCACTACGATCCGCGTGACCAGGTATGGGTGTGGAAGCGCGTGCGCCGCAAGGGGTTGTGCGAAAAGCTTATCAATAGGTGTTCCGGCCCGTGCAAAGTCCTGCGCCGCCTGAACAGCGTCAACTACGAAGTTGTTCCCGATGGAACTGTGGTCGCCGGCCGTCAGCGTCAACGGCCTGAAGACGTCCATGTAGTGCGCCTAAAACCGTACTTTTCGCGTGACTGAGCGCTGTGTGCGTGCTGTGTTTCGTACCTTAATCTGCTTACCCCACGTGCGAACTTGACTCTCCTCACCTCTCAACTAGCGCCAGATGTATAGTTCGTCTCACCCATATTTTTCGTTTTTTTTTCTTCTTCTCTCCCTGTACATAACCCATTCCACATCAAGGCGATGTTTGCTTTTGCGGTGGGGAATAATGGCACGTGCCTAACGCGCCGCGCGGCCTCCACGCTTAGTCGAAACGACGACGAAGCGGTGGTTGGCTCTCGAGGCGCTCTGGCTCTGTGACCTGGACCCTGGCTTTCTAATTAAAAGCTCTCAGTCTTGGGTTCTCCCCGACGCCTATCGGCGCACATTTTAGCTTATTTAAAAAAAATGCCATCCTTCAAACCGAGCGTCTTTAAAAACTTAATCCCACAAATGCTAGTTTGCCAGAATAATTTTTTCTCCGTGTCAAGAGCGCACAAATTGTAGTAAATAAATGATCAGATTTTGAATTATAGATCTTCGGAACGACATAAGGACAGCCACCAAAAGTGCGCATTCTTTAAGGTCTCGAGAGATTACGCAGGTACATTCATGACAGTTTCTGCGTTCAAGTACTGGGATGCATATTAATGTGACTCATAATTATTGTTGTCCATTGAATGTATTCACATCGTTGCTCATAACTGCTAAAAGGCTTTGGCAGCCGACGTTGTAATGCCTTTTCACGTGCATTATGATAAGAAGCTCTGACGTTGTTTTGCCTACTCGCCGTAGGCACCTTTATATTCATGCCAATGCATTGTAAGGACACATTATGAATGAATAAAGTCAACATACACAACTGAATAAAAATTGTCCACCGCAAGCGGCTGGGCCCGCTTCTACAAAAGAGTAGGCCCGCTCTCGAAACTTGCTCGCGAGGAAAGGAAAAAAAAAAGTCGTCCGTAGCTTTTTGGATTAGGCGTGCCACTGACTTGTGGTCACTCCTCACGCCTGTTCTGGCAGCGACTACTCCACGAATGAAACCGGAGAATGGGCACTACTGCTCCGGCATCTGGCGGCTATTGAGGCAGTTCTGCGCCGGCCGGAAGACATGAAATGACTGCACCCGCAGGTGCCACAATGTCTGAACCGACAGAAAACGTAGTAGCATTCAGCGTGCAGAATAGCAAGGCGCGTTTCTGTCAGCCAGCGGGGGCCCAGAAACGCCGAAACCATGGCAACAAAAGAAGCTGAGGTCTCAGACTGTTTTATAGGGATGACTCGCTTAATAAAAAGACGTTCATTTATTAATGCGATATCATTAAAATCCATTTTGAAACAGCGCAACAAAGACGGGACGTGGAAACTGAGGTGTAAAGACAAACATGCGCTGACTAACAACTGGGTTTATTGAAAAAAACACACAAAATATATACAGAGTTAGGAAAGATTAATCGCCACCATAGTCAACTCATGCCACATGTGACGCCAGATATCCAATCTCCCCTTCGGAAAGGGCGACCGATGGGCAACTAATGCACGTTGCGCCTTTCTCACGTATAAGAAAAGCTTCAAAAACTTCTCGCGTCATCTTATCACAATGGCGAAACACGATATTGGTGTTCTTATAGTCGGGGGTACATTTGCATTTCTTGCAACGGAATGCACCTTTAGTGAGAGGGTCTCCTTCTGTTTTTCTTTTTTCGTACTCTTTTTCGTGTTTGCATTTGCACCTTCTGCAGTGGACCGCCACGTGTGACAGGGGGTCTTTTTTTCTGGTGTTCTCATGTTCCATGAGTCGCTTGTTGATGCATCTTCCTGTTTGGCCAATATATGTGGCGCCACACGAGAAGGGAATTTGGTATACTACCCCTACCTCGCAAGGTACATAAGGGGAAACATGGCGCACCTGACAAGCCCTTATTTGGGCAAGTTGGTACGTATCCATTTTGAAACAGCGCAACAAAGACGGGACCCGTCTTTGTTGCGCTGTTTCAAAATGGATACGTATCAACTTGCCCAAATGTCCCGTCTTTGTTGCGCTGTTTCAAAATGGATACGTACCAACTTGCCCAAATTTCTGCTTTAATCATTAAAATCCTCGTGGGGGCAAAAAAATGTGTCGTCGGTCACAAAATTTTCCAATTGGCTAGAGGGAGGCGACGTCACCAGGCCGAATAGTTGCCATTGGCTTGAGCCAGGTGACTTCACCAGAGCGGATAATTGCCGTCACTTCCGGTCACGTCACTTCCGGTATAGGCATCAAGCGCTTCTAATGCTATCGCCCTGCCAGCGCATAAGGTAATTAGGTATCCCTGTATTTTTTTTTTTAGTTTTTTAGACATTTATTCTTCACTCGTCAGCTGTGCAGCCACGTTTGCTGCGCTGGAGAGAAAACAGAGTGAGGCCATTTGTTAAGTCAGCCTACGGTTTTCGTGACATCGATCGCAGAGGAAGAATAGGCCACTCGACGCTCACACGTGGCGCGAGTAGGGGACGAAACGAGCAGCACAATGGCAAGTGAAATTGACGGGTATTTCCACGTGAACTCTCCTTTCGAGTTCACAATGACACGATAAGAGAAAAATAGTTTTACGACCTTTAGAATAGCATTTGCACAGCCGTGCATAGGCCAGCGGCCTATTTCTTCCATTTTCCTTCCCGAGAAAAGCGTATATCTTCCGTGAATCGTTTGCGCGAGCGACAGACACGAACCATGGAGCACATGCCCCCGCGGTATATGATGGTTGCTGACGACACTAATTTAAGATCAGCAGATGCGCAGAACGTCGAAATAAAGTACCGGCTGAATGAAAAACAGATCGAGATATTTGCCTGCACTGACGCGGTATGCGCGTTCTCTTCGGTACGCGTTGCAAAGCTATTTACGACATTTGATTTAGCCTCTTGAATCAACACCAAGGCAAGTGCTGCGAACTACCACAATCAGCTAGCCCCATCTCGCGGCTTACCCAACAAAAGGAACGGTTGACGTCCAGGCAGACACCTGTAGAAGAAGGAAGGCACACCAGCCGCGTCTCAAGGACTTTATCCTCGGCTGCTAATACGGCGTACAATTCCATCCACGGGCCACGCTCGCCTCTCTCCGTCGTCTGCCTTTGCCTACAGCTCATGAGCCGTGAGTCAAACTTCAACACCACCAGCAGTGGGCAGGCGCGGATTGGGCGCAAGTGCGGGTGTGTAGCTCTGTGTGTGGGCGAGCCGAAAGTCTCTGCGGGTCTTGGGCACTGCGTTAAGCCTAACGTGGAAGAGAACCTGAGATCAAAATAAAAGAATGTGAAGCAAAGCAGAAGCAAACCGCTGTGCAACACATGCGCATTGTCGGTTAATGTACAAAATGCACGGCACCCACGCAGCAGCTATGTCCAAAATGGGAGTTTCTACAAAAAACGATGAGTATTCAGGCTCCCCGGAAAGCATTCATGCATAAAGACAATGACTTTCGTTTACACGAAATTAGAGCACTGCCGAGATGGGAGGTGAAATTATAACTGAAAGAGAAATCAACTGCGGATCACAGCAGTGCGTCTGTACAAAAACTTTGTCGTTCATAGACGAACCAGTGAATGCTTTCCGTCTTTTGTCGCTAAAAAGCTGGGGCTGCCACGAAGACTTGTGGGGTCCTAAATGAAAGTAACAAAAGCAAGCTCTCTTGAGTAATTCATAAACAAATACAGGCTCTCACATCGTTGCACAGGGATCGTCACTAACCGCAAGAGTTGGCTGCAGTGCGCACATGCCCAGGGATGCTGAACATGGAGGTCTAAAAAAGGTCTAGTGTAACAGACGGCAATGCATCCCGTGTTTACATGGGCATAGGAAGGAAGAGAAGTGCAGGCTAACTCCATTTGCTATGTAATCTAGCCATTCTAGAGAGCTTTCTAGCCTATCTTGTTTTCAAAGCACTTGGACCTAAGTCTTCATTTGCTTTCGTGGCGCTGTAATTTGCGCCCCTTCTCACAGCGAGGCCAAGCCATTACAGAGTTCTTTTTGAGCCTAGGGTTTTGTGTATGTGGCATTTGAAGGTCTATTAACGCAGTCGTTTTGACGTCCATATTTTCGCATCACTCCATCCATCAATCCGAAAATTCTCGTCAGGTTAAACACAGCTAATAACAAGCACCAACTTAACACCTACATAGTGCAGCATTATCGACTTGACTCTCAAAAGAATTTGGCTATGAACACATCGATCTCAGAGCTATGCCTCGCCCTCATTAAGCAAGCCTACTGTTTGACAACTGTGTGCTTATGTGGAAGATTTCGACGTTGAGCGGAGAGAATACTTACAATGCGTCACAGCCAGAAACAATTGTCAGGCGCACTTGCTATACTTCGTTCTGCCAATATAATAGTATGATTGATGGCTGAAGGTGCTAGATTTTATTTGCAGCTAAGCAATCGTCGGAACGAAGTTTGAGGAACCTGAGAGTAGGAACACGTCACAGCCTTGCCAAAATCAGAAGGCGCGCGGTTGCGCACATCAATTACACTGTCATGTCTAGAGCCTCTTCATTTAACGACCATCTTTCGCATAAATAGTCAGGCAGCCAGAGTACATGATGGATATTTCATACCAGTCGCTATGCACGAGCTCTGGAGATTCATGAGCTGTTGGCTGAGCGCTATAGGAGGCACTGGCATACCCAGCATTTGTTTTTCTGGGTGTATGTAAAGGATGGGTTGGGAAAGAGGGGGGGGGGGGGGGGGGGGGGCTGCTTCGGCCCGCGCTCACTGCGGGAAAGGGACTGATGAAAGGAAGCAATATGTTGCTTGTACACGAGGTAAACAGAATTTTCGGACTGTTGTTTGAGACCGATATGTCAACACTCACTCCACGCCCTGATAAGAGGTGCCGCCTAGAATTTTCTTCTCGGAACACTTGGTTACTTGCATCGCTGTTGAAGCACGTGGTAGTGAATCAGTGCAAGGATCGGGTACAAATGATCAGCCTAGAAAATGTGCAGAAAAAACTCTTTTGTTCTGAAAAAAAAAATCCACTTTTTTCTCAGCATAGTCTCCTTTGAAAATTACACGCTTCATCCACCGAATTATCCAATTCTTTTCATCTCGTCATAAAAGTAGCCATTGTCAAAGAGAGCGACATGGCGCTGGCGGCAGTGACGGCATTTTCGCACCACAAGAGTATCTTTCCAGCGAGCGAGATTTTTAAGTTAACGAACAAGGAGAAATGAGACCAGACCAATCCGGGGAGTAACAGGGAGAGGCCTGAGACAACCAATAGGAAGCTAATTCCTGCAATTTTACCGCTCCATCGTTCGGTTATGGATCGCACGCGTGATCTTGGTCAAAGCGAACTCGGTTGTGCGACAGCCTGGGCCGTTTTTTATTTCTGTTTTTTGTTCAAGTAGCCCAATAGCATTACATAATCCGCGTCTGTTACTGTTTCTCCCTTCTGCTAGCTGCCTATGAGATGCACAGCTCGCGGTAGTGAGTCCTTATAGTGAGTCCAACCTGCCCTCGTCCGGACTCACGCATCCAAAAATAGACAGTCTTCACTGCAGGGTGCTGCACAGCCCCCCACCCCCCTCCCCCCCCCCCCCCCCCGCCCCATTCTTCATCCATGCATCTTCGCTTTGGCCTGCAGGGCCGTTCACTTCTTCAAATATGTATGTTCTTATTAGCACATGTAACCCGTCTCTTGCCATTTTCGTGAAAAGTGCTAACGTGCTCGCTTCGAACATATACAACTTGTACGTCGGACTGGACTGACAACGAAGCGCTTCTCGCTGACGTCTGGCTTTAGGCAGAGAGAGAAGAGAGGGAAGAGGAGAAGGAAAAACGAGAAGTTAACGTGGATAAGGTGCCCGTTGCCTACGCTGCATTGGTGGAAAGGGATGGGGAGATGTAAAGGGGAACGTTAAGATGAAAATTGCAAATGTAGCACCTTTCAACCGTGACGTCATCGCACAAACGTTCTCCTCAGTTAAATTGACAAAACTTATCAAACGTCCCTCATATCTCATTTCTACGTGCCTCCAATCAGCAGTCCCAAGCCCCTAGCGAGCGTGTCTTCGTTACCAACAAGGCCGTTATATTGCAAGTCAACTGTAATAACTTTTTTCAGGTTATACACTTCTACATTGTTTTTTCTTTTGTTCCCAGTAATTTTGTTACAGATGCATCACAACTAGAGCAGCATCATTTTTGTTAGTGCTCAGTTGTAGATACATTAGTTCATTCAATAGTACCGTCTGCGAAAACTCTTAAGCTTACATAGCAGGAGAGCGCGACTATAAAAAAAACAATACAAGAAAGAGTTAAAAATGGGGTATGGTTATTCCGTGCCATAAAAGGCGCCCCAAATAAGCTAGCCATGCATTTCGTTTCGGGGCCACAGTATGAAATGTAGGCGGATAACAATGATGCCGTATTAAAGTCAATATGCATAGATTAACCTATTGCATTGTCCTTCCTGCAGCGCCGGCTTCGAGCCCAGGGTCAAATATAGTGGAAAGCGACATGCAATTCAGAGAAGTGCGGCCAAGTGCGCGTACTACGTTGCTCGTCATACAGTGAATTTCTCTCTTCTAAGTGACGTATTATTTCGCCGTCCATAGGATTTCGTGGTAAATTAAAAACGAACGAATTAGAACTGTAGCTGCGCACGCCTATCCATACGCAATCGGTGAAAATTGCGCGTCGCAGTGGAACTAATCGCCCTCCAGATAGTCCAAGGAGCGTACGTCATATGTTGTGTTTGCCTGAAGAACGCTCTAAGTCATTTTTAGAAGAAAAAAAATCAAGGCTGCAGTGTAAAATTACCAGAATTTCGGCCATCCATCAGCGAGGCTTTGTTAAATTTTCGTTGGTTGCTATCGCATGTACGCGCAAAAACAGACCCAGAGTATGCGTTCAATAAGTTGGTGACACTGGTCGCGTCATTAACAATAACCTAATTCGTTTCTCCATCAATGCTTAGACCTCTAGGATGCAGTGGCAACACAAGTCTTGCGGCTGGTACGTCATTAATATTGTCAGGTTTTTTTAAAGAAACCCTTTAACTCTCGTCCGAATCAATTTTAAATTCCTGTGAAAGTCGACGGACGCGTGCACGATTGTTTCTATGCCTGCAAATTCATTGCGTTTTGTTCTTAAAATGAGAAATGCTATTCGAAATTCAAATTACTTACGCAATCGATCGTGAGAACATTGAACACTATTAACAATTTTGCAGTGTGCTATAATCTTAGATTCGATCTTGTAAGCTGAAGGTAACTCTGATACTGAATTCTCGCAGATAAATACAAGCTCTGGCATTCGCCATTGAATATGGGTTGCGTTCTTGATGCAGAACTTCAAAAAAAAATAGCCGACAAAACTAAAACAGCTTTGGAGCTGCCGTTTTGAAAACCGTCTGTCAATTTGATCAAATAAATGGCAAATAAATTTATTCCCCCGCCCCCCACCCCTTCCCTTTCCGTCTACCCTGTGAGACCGCCTTCTTCCATTGTCGCATGGTGAACTGATCACGTGACCAAACGGGGTACATTCGTGAGTGCGTCCCTTAACGCTTCACCTCAATAGCATTCTCATTGGCCAGCAGGGTCATGTGATTGATTAAAGAAACCCTACCACCGGCCAGTGTGCGCCGTGGATGAACCCCTCGCTACTGCTATTGGATGTTGTGTGCAGTTTTAACCCCCTGATAACCTTTCGCATTATGTCGGACGTGTCCGGATCAAGTTGGTCTTCGTTGTCACCGCAGGGTAACAAGACCTGTGGATTAATTTCAATTCAATTTCAATGTAGGAGCGCGACAGAGCGGACGCAAAAATTTTTTGAAGATTTGATGGAAGGAATAAATTATTCTTATAGTGACCGGGAATCGATTGCTGACGTTGATGTTATGGCATACAACTTCTCTCTCATGTAATTGTTGATGGATTCTGTGCTAGGAATGACACCTTTACTGTTCACACGAGAGTTCTGATTTACTTGCAATTGTATTACGGCTTAAATACTTTCCAACAGTTGTTTTTTATCAGAGAATTCTCAACATTTTCCCAGTGTTGCAGCGTAAAGTTGCCACACTGCGTTTACTAAAGAAAGCAGGTAAATCACTTTGGTTTGCAGGTTCCATTGCCTCAGGGATCACTGTTCGATGTGCTTACGGAGCGTACCGTACACTAGATTATTTACATGTCTTCTCAAAGTAAACTAAACCTCTTGTCGCCAGCCAGGCCAACTAGCATTAAAGTTTAAACATCGAATGTCGACGCTGGGGTGCATTTTCTTACGAATATCTTCTTATTGTGCACCGTTTTTTTTTTCTGTTTAGACGCGCACCAGAGCGATATGAACATAACTAGACCATAGCTGGATACCACTATGGGCAGAAAAGAAGAACAAACACCTGGTCCGCGAGAAACGCGGTTGACGTTTCAAATTTTCTTGCAGCTTGATGAGTGCACACAACATGAAATTTTGTTATACTGCGTACTTCGCGTGAAAAAAAAAAGAGGTTACATAATCATAAGCCTCTTGTATTCATAAGGAACAACCGCACATTTGCGGAACCCGCTTTTAACGAAGTAATCCTTATATGAAAACATTTCCTGGTGCCTATTCATTGGTTAAGAAGACTGCGCATATATGACTGAGAAATCGGGACATCTTGTGTCGGTTTCCGGACGATAACCGCCAGAATTTTCCGATAATTGGAGTTAACAGCTTTGACATACTTAAAAGTTAAAAAGCAAGAAAGAATTCCCGACTGCAATCGCCGATTGCATGGACTGCGAAGCAACACTGCGTATAACGGTCGAATCTTGCTTCTGTGGTGACTTGGACATGCGGCGTTCCAACGAGTAAGTGTCGCGCAGTTCATTTCCTCTGGCGCACCCAGGCGAACATGCTTGCCATACGAGCCTTGCTACGTCGTACTCCTATTGCCTGTCTTGGTGTATATATATATATATATATATATATATATATATATATATATATATATATATATATATATATATATATATATATATATATATATATATATATATATATATATATATATATATATAATTTCAGAAACACTGTAGCCCAAGGGCCAACCAGAGTGGATAAAGAACAACAAAAAGCAATACACTGTCGAAGCTATAATGCGATGCTATGTCATTATACGGTAGAATAGGTTTAAGGTTTATGAGGTTTTAACGTCCCAGAGCGACTCAGGCTATGAGAGACGCCGTAGTGAAGGCCTCCGGGAATTTCGACCACCTGGGGTCCTTTAACGTGCACTCACATCGCACAGTACACGGGCCTCTAGAATTTCGCCTCCATCGAAATTCACCCGCCGCAGCCGGGATCGAACCCGCGTCTTTCGGGCCACGAGCCGAGCGCCATAACCACTCAGCCACCACGGCGGCTAATATACGGTAGAATAGAGTAGTCATATATTATTTCTTGCATTTGCTTGGTAAACACGTTTCTGTTTACACGGATTCGGTATGTTGTAATCTTCAACGTTGGTTGGCGTACCCGTCAACGAACGGAACACTTTAACCTGCCTGTGGTACTGAAACCGCACTTCAGCTCTGTACCAAAATTTTATACTTTCGCTGGAGGAGCCAGCGCGCACATACACACACACAAAAAAACAGAAATGAGTTGTCTGTCACACGAATACGAAAGCCTATACGAATACGAATACGAATACGAATGCCTTGGAACATTTAGAAAGAAATGAGAAATGTTATAATACTAGACGTGGAGAAAACTGGAAGGTTGCTGTACGCTTGAATTCTGGTATGGACCGTTTTTGTTTTTCTCTGTTATCTCTTTTAAACTATTATCAGTCACTGAATTTTGATTTATTTAGTTGTTCCACTGGTACACCTAGACACCTGTTTACTCATTGACTAACGTGATTTCATCTATTCTGGTGTTTGTTTTATCTAGCTCAGGACTTTTTCTTTTCTTCTGCATTTATCAAGTGTCTTGATATGCTTATCGCTTCTTCATCCTTTTGTACTGACGGTGTTTGATTGATCTGGCTCAGGACTTTTTGTTTTATTTTGGTTTGATCAAGTGTCTTGATTTGTTTATCGCTTGTTTATGCTCTGGTGCTGTCTAGACGCTGCCTTATATTTGAGTCTGAGGACTCGTCAAGGTGCGAAGTGGCAGCTTTTTTTCCGTAGCCCCTCCATCTGTAGCACCTGATGGAAAATAAAGATTTGATTTGATTTGTAATAGCAGTGCACTGTCAGGCGTTCGTTCCTATAGCCACCCAAATGTTTTCTTCCTCTTGGGGGATTAAGAGTAGTTTGGGCATTGCCGACTTCTTACGCGCCCTTGCCGAATTCTCGTAGATTCAGGGGAAGTAAACGACTTTCTGGTTTATACTTTGCGGCAGTATAGGAAAGCCGAAGGACAATCGCGAAACTGCCGCGCTCTTCACTCTTGCACGCCTTTGCCAAGCGCGCATTAGTCCCTCGCTCTCGACCCAGTATGCATGTTTTAAGAAAATGTCGAGTGGCTTTCTGCGAATTGGTTCTTATTTGCCACGCAAGCTTTATAACATTCAGATCATGATATTCATATGACCCGGTGACTTGTACTGCCAAGTTTGGTCTCCTCACGATCTCTTTATTATAGAAGACTGCTGTGGAGTCTAGGGTTCGACGGAATCCCGTCTGGCGGGGAAAATTCATACTGATGAAGAAAACATACACTCGCCAAGGTTCAAAGAAAATAAGAATGAATTGACGTTTCGGCGCCCGTACGGGTGCCTTGATCACAAAGAAGCGAAGGACGGGCAGGTGAGCTATATATGGGCAGTTTTTTGAAGGGTGCGCAGGTATATCTCTGGGAGATTGCCACGGGTCCGGTTAATCGTGTTTGGCGTGGATTGAATGCACAATGATTCTATGAGAAGGCGTTTTGGTAATGATTTTTCCTTTGCAATTACACGTGCTGCGTGCTGAGCCTTGGCGAGTGTATGTTTTCTTCATCAGAAGACTGCTGTCTAACGCCCGAAGGGTGTACATTTCCACAATTTCGTTGTTTTATAATGCCATCTATCTTAGTCAGTCAGACGGACCTCTGGAGATCCGATAAGACACTAAAGATAAAATGCAATGAGGAATGGGAAGGGGGGGGGGGGGGGTAGCATGCGGGCCAACACAAACAGCAGAAACCCACGAGACAAGATAGCTTCTCCAGAATATATGATCTCTGTTCTTCGGACAAATGGCTTCATTGTTCCTCATGTTTGCTTCTTGCCGGTAAGACTGCTCCAGGGAGGCGTCCAATGAAATGTTACCTTTCTTTGCCCTGCCCCGCGCGTTGCCGAGCTTTAGCGCTGAGAAAACAAAGACGTCCCCCACCGTGAGCCGCCGGCGTGAATCACTCATACCAGCGCAGCAGCGTCTCTAATTACTGAGATGCGAAAGCAGATAATTAATGGCTGGCTCACAAGCCATTACACAAGCGGGGAAGAGTCGAAGCCACGATTGCGTTGCCCGTACGCTCGCGCGCGCTCTGCCGCTCGTGTTCTGGGCTTCATCAAAACACTAATTATAAAACCGTCATGTGGTCGCCACCGGAATGCCTGGCGGCAGCAGTGATTCGTTTTCCTTTCTCCCACGCAATGGCCATGTGCGACCGATTCGCGAGTCACCTTCTTTCTTTTTCTATTAATTTTTTTTTGCCCTCTCCGGCCTCACCACCACCGCCATTTCCGCGAACCCGCACGGCTCACGCACTGCATTCGCTCCTGTGTACATGCGGGTTAAGTAGAAGACACTACTCGCCAATGCGAACCGGCAATTTATATCCTCGCCGCGCCGAGTGCGGGCAAAAGAAACAGCGCCGAAGCGAGCGAGCGCACAATCGCACCATTGTGTCTGGTGGCGCGCGCTTTGCCGCCGATGGGCGAAGGAGGAACTGCGCCCGGCAACGCGCGGCAGATTAACTAACCGCCCAACAATGAGGATGGCTCCATCGCGCGGCGGCCGACATAAATTACAGATTAGAATAATCTATTACACCAGTCCCCGTCTGGCATCGCGTGCACTGCGCGGCTTCGCTGTGAATTGTAGCCGACTGCTCGCCGAGAGGTCGCGCCGCGTGAATGGCCGATAAATCCTGACCGAATTTCAGATGCAGCTGCCGAAGGAGGAATGGTCTTCCGCAGCCCCCTCCCCGGAGCACGCGCGCGCGCATGCCGGCCCCCGCATATAAGGAATCCCATATCGGCTTGTCGCCGTACATTAGACTGCCCGCGGGGAACGCTACGCGGCTGTCAGTGCGCGGGTTAAAACGTGAATTAGGTGTAACGCATCGACCCCATTCGGCTCACCTGCGGGCAAGGCGAAAAAAAGAGAGATATATATACGAAAGAAAAAGAAAAGCAAGAAGCGTGTGTACGCGCGGTGTGCTAATGATACGGCGAGCACATCGACACGGATGTAAGTGGGAGCCTGGTGGCAGCCGCGTTTTTCATCCTCTCGTTTTCTTTTTTCGCGCCGCAGTGTACGAGCGTGGCAGTGCGAATGGCTCGTGAGCGCGTCGGGGGCCGATAGTGCCTCTTGGAGAGAGGCGCGCGCCCTCGGGGGAAGAAGCCCGTTCTGATTCCCCCCTGCATGTGTACACGCAAGTTGCAGGGCTTGATTAAGAAGGCGCGGATGCCATGAAAGAATGAGATCTCTTCCCCCGCGTTACCTGCGTTTTCCTCCTCTTCGGAATTGAGAGGAGGTCAAAGCGACGCGGCGGATTTTAAAGTTGTGAGCAGCTTTTCGGGCTTGACGGGTATACGCAGCGCCAATGTTCGCTTCCTCTCACGAGTCCTTACCGCGAAGCAGTCTCAGTTTGACGTGAATCTATACGCATAGGTTCATATTAATAGAGGCTTCCAGCTTAATTCATCCAATTGTACTCTAAGTAAAAATTCATTCTCTGCCTCCATCTGGCTATGTTGACGCGTCTGCCCGGCAGCAAAACACGCGTTTGTCGGCGAGCAAATTGGATTTAAAAACCTTCTCGCCAGTCGAATCAAACTCGCGACGTGCTTACCTAAAAGCATTGTTGCCTCCATTTTGAAGTGAATGGGGATGTAGCGTGGCCTATGGGATCCGTGCCCCAAAATCTGTGTCGGCGCACGCATTTTACTGTATTTGTATTTTATTTTTTGTGTATTTTGTACCTTATAAGAGCTCCGTTTTCAGTGAGAGTGGTCTCTTTGTGATTAGAACATGGTACCCTACCGTCACATCCTAACTTCTATTTGCCCTCCCCTTTGAGGCACCCATTGCACACGCCAACTCAATGCATCATGCGCAATCATCGATGTAGGGACGTGGACTCTGTCCCCTGTCACCGTAAGGCCCACAGAGCAAGGCATAAATAGATACTCCCTTCATGACAAACGTGCTATGGTTTCAGCTAGCAGTGCCATTGGCTTACAGCGACCTTTTACAGATTGCAAAGTGAAAACAGCGCTGGTACCAAATTTCTGAGTAAGGGAATTACAAAAATATGCGTTGAACGAAGTTTCCACCTTTGCGAGATGACTCTGAGCGCTGTGTCGGCAAACTTTAAACTGTGCCGTGCTCTCCCTGCTCGCGACCCGCATAACGCCGGCGGCCGGCCTTAATCCTGCTTTAGGTGACACGGATTGGCAGCGATATCTCGCGCGTTGCTCCGGACCGTCGGTTCGGACAGCGCACAGGGCCCGCGGCCGTGGGCGTCGGGCAAAGCCGTCCATCGCGGAGAAGGAGGCGGCGGACACGTCCTTGAATCGTCTCTCGCGTGACGCGCCGCCGACACGCACCGGCAAGGGGAGCGAGGGGCGGCCGCTTTCCCGCGAGGAACTGGCGTGCCGCTGTAAGAAAGATTAATCCGGGGCGGCCGCGCTCGAATTCGTCAGCGGCGCGAGGGCCAGTGCCAGGCCGCGCCGCAGCCGGGCGAGATTAATGGCGCCAGGAAATGGTCCCCAACGAGCCGCAGCCGATCGGGGTCATTTGCTCTTCCCTCGGCCGCCGCGCAGACAACGCGCGCGATTAATCTTGTCCGCTCATAACTCACTTCCTCATAAACCGTTCCTCTTTCGTCGTCTCCCTGGAGTCCAGCCGCCAGCCCTGCCGCCGCCGAACGCGCGGCCGCAGCGAATCCCCCCCCCCCCTTCTCCCTGCCCCGAAGGGCTCGTGCCGGTGGTTCGGGCCCCCTGGACGGGACCGCCGCCAAGCACGCTTCGGGCAACCGACGCCGCCTGGGTCGTTAATCTCTCACCCATTGTTTCGTCGACGTGGTGTCGGGGCCTTTCCCGCGCTCGGTCCTCCGATCTCGCCCGGCCGCCGTGTCGAACGACCGTGCCGGACTTGTCGCCACCAAGCTGCTGCTGCTGCGGCCGCATAGGCGTTGTTGCGAGGGTCGGCGGGGCTGTACCTTCTATTCCAGTTCATTACGAGGACCTGCTTTCGTCTTCGTAACGCTGTAACCAACACTATACCATAGCTGTGTGAAGTTTAGAAGCGAACAGCTACCGGAAGTCTTGCGCGTGCATCGTGCATGTGGGTGTCCTTGCGGCCGAGTTAGAAAGAAGCTGGACGTTAGCGTGACGCGGTATCGTTTCCTCTCAGTGTTCCTATGTTTACTTTGTTACCTTACGCGAGGAAACTTGCGTGCTTGTCAGTGCTTTGTCATTGAAGCAGTATAAGGAGTAAAGCAACTGTAACTTCCATTCCCATTGTCCAAACACCGACGTTCTGTTATGCTGCCCCAGGTGCAGCGCTTTGTTGACGTTTTGCCCCTGCAGTTTGCTTATCGGCATCAGTGTGGCTCTGAGTCTATTCTTCTCGTTCCAACATTCTTTTGGGGTTAAGTCTTGCATTTTTGGAGGGTCCGTTATAAGTGGACCTATTTGTAGGCGCGGAATATGCGGAGCTGTCTCGGAAATTGTGCGCCATCGTCTTGCAAGTTGCGCTAATATGTGTGCTAGTGCCATTTACCATTGTATAATTTATTCTTGCACACTCATCCCAGCCCGCAAGTCATTTCTTTTTCCGCTTTATTCCCACCAGTCTACGTGTAAAACTCATGTATTTGAGCATGCTCGAGGCATTCGCAAAAGCTATAAAGCAACCTTTTATTTTGTGTTATTATATATAGCTCACTGACTTCGGATTCTTGAACAGCGTTATATGTCCCCTCCGGATGAAGCCCCCAAGCACGGAAAAAAAGAAAGTGATTCAACTAACTTTGAACAAACAAGCAGAAGTTTTGAGCTCACAATGCAGTTTCGTGGTGTTAAGCTTCATGAAACATTGCACCAGGGTAAAAGAAGGGGACACAGAAGAGACGACAGTGCGATCGGCAGACATCAACGGCTTCTTTACTACTGTAACAAGCATAAATAAATGGGGGGGGGGGGGGGGGGGGGTATAGGTAAGATCAACATGTATACGTCACCAGGTGGGCAGCTCGCATGAAAGCTACAGCAATGGTGCTGACGCATTTTCACCCTCTATTTGAATGCAGTAAGCGTCGAAAATTTCCCTCCTGCGAATAATTTTACTGGCCATGAATGAAACTCTCTTGCAACCCGAACTCGATCTCATGCGCACTCCCACATGCCAAAAACTTAGAGCACTGCAGAGACTGCATTGGAGAAATGCGAAAGTATTAGTGTTTGCCGCGGCGTTGGTGACTTCTAGTCGAGTTTGGTAGCTCTTGTCCACATCGCGTATGGAACGTTCTAGAACTATTTGAAAACCCGCATATCATCCTACTTCTCAGACACCGACATTTAGGGTTCCGTTGTTTTGCTTTACTCTAATTGCTTGTAGGCGTGTCGTCATCAGACGTATGGGATGAAGTCAAACCCTATGACGCCCCATTCCTATGACGTCACATGGCCTTACTAATTATCCCAATTATTTACCCCATTAATAAATATAGTTAATCCCCTCCGTTAATTACTCTAATTTATACACATTGTTAATCAAAATCATTAATCGGTAATACACGTTATTATTGCTAATCAGAATCACTAATTATTGACTTATGCTAATGACCAATGACTACTCACCGACTTCCACGTTTTGCGGACACTTTTTGTGGACACTTCCGATGCCGACATAGCCTAGTGATGCTTTCGCTTTAATAAGTGCTAGTCATGTGAACAATATCTGTCTCCAAACTCAGTGCGTAAGGCCTTTAGAGAATCTGGGACTAGTGCACTGCGCGGAAGCCCGCTGAAAAATCTCGAGCGGAGACGTGGCTGCACGCGCACCTCGGTGAACAGTGATGGTGTTAGCGAGCGCCGTTGATAAATGGTAGCCCACTTTCCGGGGAACCCCGCCGCCGCAGACCACGGCTGGCTTGGTCGGCGCTGACGCTTCAGCTCTGCAGCAGCGATCGTGGTGAGGAGGTATACGGCGGGAATGGAGCGGGGTTCGGCTTGGGCGCGTATTCGCTCTCGTCACAGCTACGTGTCCGCCCTCAGCACTGATAAGTAACTTGCTGTCACTGATTACAAGCACCATGCAGCAGCTCTAGGGATCAAATTACGGGAGCACTGGAAAACTGCGACGAGAATCGCTTATGAACGCAACTTGCCTCTGACTGGTTTCATCTTTTAAATTTTTGATCGCCACCTCGCGCTCTATTTTGATAGCCTGTCAGCTACTGTCGTGTGCCTCAGTGCATATAAAACCAGAATCGTTTGTCTTTTGCACAACTATCGAGAACGTTGTGCCTGTAGTTACGTCATCTGATAGCGCCGTGGCAACAATACTTAGTGTGCCAGCCGGAGGTTCTGTCTCTGAGTGGAAATGCCTGCAGTGAGATTCTTCTTTTTTGAACATACATCTGAACCCCTTAACTCCAGCGGCAGGAACACTTCTGCACACTACAGCCACAAAAAATCGGCGAAAAAAAAAACCGTCGTGTTTTAACTTAGTTCAAACGAGCAGACGTGCAAAAAATGTGTTTAACTTGAATGGCTCATGGTTTTGCTTTGCTGAGTCGTCGGCACGTCTGGCGACGAAATTAGACTCAGGTTAAGCTGATCTGATCTGTTCGCGCCGCAGATGGAAGTTTATGAAGACGACGATGTTAAATGCACAGCGCGAGAGTGCGTTGCAGTTTAACACGAGGCGTGATCGTCTGCGGCGAGATCATAGTGCTCTCGTGCAGTGGCCAGCGAAGGTGGTCAATTCGCGCCGCCGCGGGTTCGAATCCCAGTCGCGGCAATATTTATGCATTTATTCAAGGTAAAGGTCAAGGCTTTAGCGATGAATCGGCTTTTGCAGTTTTAGCAGTGAAGCAGAGTTCTCTCTGTAGACGAGACTCCGGTAGTGAAGATTCCGCGCACTCAGAGTAAACAGCCCAGCTGCAGCGCTTCGAATTATGCAGTGCTGAGATATATCCGTCCAGATATATGGCGTGTCGTCTATTGCCAAAGGCGGAGTTGAGTTGAGGTGTTTAATGCTACAGGTGGGGTTAGCCTTGCTTTATCTGCCGGCGATTGCTCCACCGTAGCGTCCCTTCTATATTAACAATGTCCTGAAGCCTGTAGCATATACCCCGCTATGCGCACAGTCTCTTATAATAGCACACATTCTCTACCGTAGTCACCATCTATGCACACAATCAATCCACACAGTCCACATCACAGTCCACTCCAGAAGTCACCATCTATGCACATATTCAGTCACAGTAGAACATAGGCCATTGTAGTGCCACACTCCATACACACATTCACTCACAGTATAACGTAGTCCACTCCGGAGGACACCATCTACGCACACATTCAATCACAGTAGGCCATAGTCCGTTCCTGCTGTCATCATTTAGAAACAAGATCCGTGTTCTCCAGAAATGTTAAAAGAAGGCGTGCAGCCTCCCTTCTGCATGTCTGGTTTCCACTCGGGTAGACAATGTCCTGCACTGTGCTGTGACGGGTTCCTGTCTTCTTGAAGGAAGCGAACATCACATACCTTTCCGCGTTTTACCCTGGGCAGTACATAATATAATGTTCGATATCCCCGCACACACCACATAAAGAGCAGAGCGGAGACGATGCTATGCCGGTCTTATGCATCCATGCAGGAGTGCGAGCAGAGGCCGTGCGAATTCGATGTAAAAGGGTCGCCTGAGATCTTCTCAGTCCCTTGGTCACACATGGCTTGTGGGACGCACTCCACAGGGTACCGAAGTGAAGTGAAGTGCCAAAGGCGGACGCGCCACATATTTGTTAAAAAGCAGTGACAGTTGTCTCTCCGATGCACAGTTTTGGCGACCACGGTGAATGGGAGCTATTTTATTGAAACAAACAGCATCATGCCTCAAATGCTGCCACCAGACACGCTGCCACTTTCGTAAGACATAGCCTAACGCTCTTCCAGGGACTTGCGCGGACTTCTTTTTGCATGACGTCAGACGTGTAGGTGTCTAGACTTAATGAGGCACTTCGGAAAAAAAGCAGTTGGCCAGCATCGATACGGTATCGCGCGCGTTCTAATCACAAACAGGCGACTCTAAAAAAACAATAATCAATATAGGCGTCGCCATCACCGGACGATTTCGCAAGTAGAATGCGTGCGTCAACACCGTTTTTTTTTTCGCCGATCCCGGAGGCTACGCTACAGCGCCATTCACTTGAAAGCGGCGGCAACCCGCGAGTTTCGGTAATGACGTCACCAGTTTGAACAGACTGACGGGGAGATTTTTCAAATCCAATTTTCTCGCCAATAAATGAGTCCTTTGATGCCGACAAACATTCAACACAGCCAGAAAGAGCCGGAGAATCAATCTTTACTGAGAACAGTGATTTGCATGGAGTAGTCCTCAGCGTTCCTTTGCGACTTGGCCATCATCACATGTGTCGCATACACTGTATACTAATGAGCTTTTGAACTCACCCCCCCTCCCGCCCCGCGCACGCACACTACTTTTTTTTATGTTCTTCGCGCTGTAGCAGGATGCTTAGGCACAATGCGCGTCTTCACTCAGCGGGCGCCACGTTTTTCCTTTTATTTTCTCAAGCATGGTCATCAAAAAACGACCGAGTTGAGGGAGGGTGGGCGAGTATTTAAGATTGTAAGGTGATTAATTCCACGTTAACACAGCACCTTGGTTTGCGAGTCGTGTAATGGTCCACGTCCTATAATGAAAAGCATGCAAGGCTGTTTCTTATGTTCCCAACTGAATAAAAGTTAAATTTTCCCTTTCAAGTGTGCCCTTTGTTTTTGGTTTCTCGTAATATCTAGAGATGTGCCTGACTGATTCCCACCTGCCCGTTTTGAAACCGCGAACAAAGGCTTCTCAAACATGTAGAAAAAGAATTATAAAGAGAAACTCTCAAGAGAGAAATACAGCATACCGCCAAGGTCGTTGGCCTTGTTCGAATTATCTTGAATCCGTTGCCACCGCTTTTGGCCACACACGGTTTCGCGCCATAAGATTCCTGCTAAGGGAGCCCAGCTAGCCACGGCACCCGACGGCTGTACGCTGGTAACTGTGGTAGCCTGCAGCGGCGCGAATGAGCCGAACGGAAGGAAGCGGGCAAACGCCTGGGGAGCTGAGGGGGGAGTTCCCTCGGCTTGAGCCGCGGGGCCCGGTCCCAACGATCGAGGAGTGACCACGGGAGGGGAAAGCCCTCCGCGAACGATGAAAGATGCCCGGTGATTCATGAGGCCGAGGACAGCTCGTGAACTGGACCCCGAAACCACAGGGTTCATTTGTCACGTTCGCTTCCGCGCGCGCGCGTCCGCCCTAGTTTTACCGAGGAGTACGCCGTAGCGACCGAGAGGCGAGGGCTGAATTCGGGAGAGAGATACGGTGGCTGGCTGTGCCATCAGGGTGAACATTCCGGGACCGGCGTGCGCTGTCGCTGCCTTTCTGTATAATGCAAGTGGGGCTGAAATGCGTACGGCGTTGTCCGTGAAGTCACACTTGTTTCTCCCGCTCAGAGAAGGGAAATGGCGTATGCGATGGACTCCGTGACTTGGGAAACAAATGTGGCAGCGTGCCGGCTCAGTTCCGTGGAGATATTTGGGGGGATTCACTGTGACGTCGCTTCTGCCCGACCGCCACCAGCAGATGAAAATGACCCATCCTTTGCGTTTTCCGTTTCCTGTCTGCGTCTCAGAAAGCGCTCTCGTGCCCGCCTGCTGAACGCAAGGCTAGTGAACGAAATAGGCTGTGGCATACTGTGGGTTATTAATGCATTTTTTTTAAAGAGCCGTATAAAAATGTGGAATGCGAATTCGGTTATTCGCTCACCGCGCATGATGCGCACTTCGCACCGCTTTCGGCGTGGCAAAAACGGGCAGACATGTTGTTAAAGCACAACTGCGCGCTTCAACTCGTTTCACAGTGGCCTCTAACTTGCCGCTTGAAGCTCGCTGTTTCTATGAGGCGACTAACAGATTACCACGCGCCCCTTTATCGGTCTCCTGACGGAAGCCATCTGCGACATGTATTCTAGACGCTCGTGCAGCGTTAGCCCTAGAACGTACGGCCCCGTGGCGACCGACTTGCTAGCTGCTTCACACCCGCTGCCCCCAAGCACGTGCATGTTCCTGGAGATGGTGAAGCCTGAGTTCTCTAAGTTTACAATGCATCATGCTGCGCTTTGTGGTGTCCGATGCAGTGTAACTATGAGCACGTCTCTATGAGCTGGCTTTTTCTTAATACGATACCCTCATGGGGGACCATGGAACATGTCGTATATAGCTGTCGGTGTAGCACGTCTTGACCTAATACCCCGCCTAGCTGGCCGACAAGAATGCCGTTCGGGGTGGCAGAGGGGCACCACGGAACGTAAGAGGCAAATACAGCGTCACCACAGAGGTCACAGATGGACTCGTGACGACATTGGCCGACGAGAAAGTAAACAAATGCTGCCAAAGTTTTTGTCATCCCTGCTGCAGAGGAATGGCCGTTGTCATTTGCCGTGTTAAGAAACTGTTAAAAAAATGGGGAAAAAAGGACATTAATTCACGCAACCATATCAAATGATTACAGCCAAAATAACACTGCTTGCGTGTTGTGAAGGCGAAAGCATTAGTGTGCCATTGTGAGCGTTCGACCTCGACCCAGGCTGCGCATTGAGAAATGAAACGAAGACGCGCCTCCGAGCGCTGACGCCGCAAACCCTGAATCCAAAAAGGCCCGAGTGAAACACTTGAACTCTCGGTTCGAATACCTGTCGCGTGATAGACTGCAACTTTACTGAGAGACATATGCTATGTGCAACGAAAAATCGTATGACACCACCGGCAACGATGTACGAGGAGTGGCTATGTCGCACGAAATTCGTTTTTGAGGAAAGAAAATGGAGTAGTAACTCACACATCTCAGTGGTCACCTCAACCGCGCCTTAAGGGGAGAGGTCTGGGAATTTACCTCGGGCCCCTCTTGAGAAAAAAGTCCTGGCTACGTACCTGGTACGCGACAAAACATGGTGAAGGGGTCCCGACTTAACCAACTTCAATTGAGGATGATCATTCCCGAAAATATTCACATCAAGATTTCCCCAATGCTTACATATTCAGGGTTTTGCAAAGCATATTATGGTAGTGATTAAATACGAACCTATGCTTAGAAAATAATTTTATGCAAGCGATAGCTGAGTAGAGAAAATAACCGGTGTTCAATTTAACTGGGGGAAATTAAGGTCTTATTATTCAATAAAAGAATCATACAAATAATCCAAGCTTCAAGTAAAACGAGGCAAGATCGAAAGTGGGAAATTAACTAAAAATATTAGAGCTAATACTTGTCAACAAACGGTTATTTTACCGCATTCGTAAAACGCAAAATAGAATGTCAATTCCTTAGTAACATGTCTACTAAATAGATTCACAGGAGCAAGAAAAGATCACAGAGGGAAACAGCCAAGAGAAATATTGATTCAGCCGTTTGAAAGAAAAGTAATTTGCGCATTTATGATGCACGTATTACAAGAAGTCTCTTTACATTAATAATATCCAATATAAATTCGCAGAATTTCCTTAACTATAGCAAGAAAATACCAAATGCTGCATTAAGTATATATGACCAAAGTTCTACCTAGTTATTGTTCACCTGACAATAAGAAAAGAAAGTGTGGCATAAGATTTTGAAGGAAAATAAACTCAATTTGCAAGGCAGGCCACTTTCTGAAAAACAGAATCACAAACGTTTTTCACACCTGCGGTACCTTGCAGCGAAACGATTAAATTTTGATTACAGGAAAGTACACACAATAGTAGACTGCGAAATTTACACCGGTGAATAAAAAATTGGAGCCGAATGCATATTCCACAGAAGGCATATGTAGAAGCAGCTGAATTCAGACACCAGAATGGAGCAATATCCAGGACGAAGGTCTTCCAGTTAGTAAATGATTTGGATTTACAAGAAGGACAGAAGAAGCATCGAAATATTAAATGCCGGTAGACAGCTTACCAACATCTTAGGCTTAAAAAAAAAAACCTGACAAGAACCATTAGCACTGCCAGCAACAAGACAGGCATATGTAGAAATCGTACTGCACAATCTTAATATTACTCTGTGATAACGAAGACAGTGTAAATAAAGAAAACTTTGTGGGAGACGACTTAGTGAAAAGGCCATACAATTTAACGCAAAGGAATCTCACACTCATCAGTTACCATCCGATCTACAAAAAAAAAAACTGCAGAACAGATAGTATGGGAACTGGAACTATAGCATTAAAATACAAATGAAATGCGGTTGCATCTCCAAATGGACTAACACATCCTGAACACTTCCCCGAACACTGGGACACACTGGGACGCTTAACACTGGGACACTTAATTACATTATGCGTGTTCAATGCGATAGTATTCGAAGCTGTTGATGCCGAAAGTGAGCGGTGTAGCTTGTGAGACCCGGGCTGCTCTTCCCGAGCAATGCGGAGAAGGAATAGCTCCTGCGAGTTTCCTTTTTGCACACATAGTTCTTCGGGAGGCTGTCTGTTTTGCACGTAGGCTTGCTGTTCTCTGAATCATTTTCTTCTTAGTCCTTTGTCAACACCACCTGCCACCGTTGGCAGGTGCGGACTTCACACAGACGAGCCTGGTCTGTTGACGTCACTTTCCTCAAGCCGATGGACAGTCTCCAGTCTGGTCCCGTCAATGATGACGTCACGTCCGGCCACCCAGTCAGCGAATTTTATGACAGACGAAGCTCGACTACGCCCTATTTTTTCTCCGATTATGCTTTTAATGCTATTTCATTAATAAGCGCTTAGAGGCCCCATCCATTTTCTATTCTGTTTGTCAACATTTAACAAAAGACGAGGCGAGGCGCTGCTCACACAGTAACACGCCTGGAAGAGAAGACAAACAGGTTTAAAAAATTAGGGCAGATCCATGTAAGCAAAGATTCGGAAATCATCAAAATTGCTGAAACATTTCGGGTAGCGATGGAGAGGACGCGAAACGTTATAGACGCATAACTTACGTATTAATTACTTGAAACCAATTAATTCTGTCCTAAGATATGTCCTCCGTGGCTGAAAGGAAGGACGCTGAGTACAGTTCTACAGGGCCTCAATATCCACCCCTTCGTGACGCGACAGAGAACAATAATATCAAGAATACGGTATAACCTGAACACGATCAGACGTTAGAAATGAGATGAATAAGAAAGGAAAACACGTCCATGCGAAATAAACAAGGAAAACCATTTTGCAGCCACAGCACAAGACAGAAAATAAAATGTTCAACAAGAACGACAGACGAAGACAGAACGGAAGGACATTACAAGAATACGACAGGAGCCAAAGCTTGTACATGACATAACACAGACAACGAATGGAAGGACAAGCACTTTACACAAAGCACCAGAGGAGAGAAAAAGAGGGCCCCTTTCAAAGACAACAAAAGAACACAGGAGATGTAAAGTCACAAGGTCAGTGTACGCTAGTCAAGAAGAAAAATAACAAAGCAGCCTTCTAAAAACAAGGACATGCTGAACCCGCTCGCTTGGCTGGAGAGACGCTGATGTTGACAGTTTTTTAAGCTTCCCTTTCCTTCCCTTCTTCGCTTTAACAACATTCTGTACTATTACCTTTACCCTTCTCTCTTTTTTCGCCTGTACTTCATATTATTTTATTTTTCATTGGAAATTTTTATGCCACTACAGTCGAGCCCGGATATACTGGACCTGGATATTTCGAATTATTGGCTATATCGAACACACAGATAATAACTTTGAAAATGCAGTGTAAAGGTATACGAAAGCCACACAGTAAATCGAACTCCAATTTCGCCGAACATTCGATATATAATATGTATCGAACGGCACACCGCGCTCCTACAAGTGGCGCTTCTCCTAACGGACCTATTCGATCACTATTCGCACGCGGAGACGGGTCGGGTCGCAGCCTTGGGCACCTGCTCGCAGCCTTGGGCACCTGCTCGCAGCGCTAGCAATGTGAATGCGCGTGACGAGGTGAACGTGGGGTGCACTTGAGGGCGGCATGCGGTCTCTCATACTAATTTTCCACGCTACATGGCTGTCATGCGGTGAAGCCAACTTAACTAAATCCTAGCGGCTGCCCTCATCTGGCCTGCTTCACTCACTTCGCTGCCGAAGACTGTGCGGAAACCCAGTGTACCTTAATTTTAATGACAAATTATTCTAGTTATAGCGTACTGGTATCAGGGTGAGACATCTTATGTTCGGCAGTGCCTATTTACAAAACACCGTGCGCTTCGGCTTCGATGCGAAGCAGGTTATGCCTACTAAGAGCGCCTAGAGACCGGTGCGTTGGCAGCACGCTGGCGGGCGGCACGTCGCTGCAAAAAGTGCATCACCAGCGTGGGCGCAGTATGGTCTTGCTTCTAGGTTACAGACAAGCTTACCTATTGCTTTTTTGTGTATCGAATTATCGATGTAGCGACAAGGTAAGCTGTTGGGTGAGTTGGTGACGATATCCCATGACTACTGCGCGACGAACGGGACATAGATAAATAGCGCTGTGTTGTGCCTCTGCATGTTTCCTTCTTCTATGTCCCGTTCGTTGCACTGTAGTCATGCTATATAGCGAACTACTCCGCGAGCCCCTTCGAATCCGATACAGCCGGGTTCGACTGTATATGTAAAATTATAAGCGGCTTTTTCTTCCGCCTGTAGTACAGCAGTAGTTTTGGAAGAGGCCTACCCGTCCCTCCTAACAATCTAGTCTCACCCTGTCTTCATATGTCTCTGTTTTCAGAGTGAAACGAATGGGAAAAGGGCGGTGCTCTTAAAGTTCGCTCAGCGCTTGTCAACAAGCTGTACTGTTCTTTTGAGTGTCAATTTTCGGCCTGGCACTAAGCGCGAGTAAAACGCCAATTAAATTATGCATTTTCTCGGTGTGACGTAATGACTATGATTGCGGCGATACATGAAATTGAATAGCGCATTCCGGTGCAACAAATTGGGCGCTTTCAACGCCTGACACGTCCATATCTGCCCGGATGAAGTGAACAGCCACTGAAGGGCCTCATCAACTACGTCTCGTCGCTCGCTCGTATACGTCATTAAGACGAAAAGAGAGCGCCAGAAGAAACTTACACGCAGCCTACGAGATAACGCTGACATGCTGTTCGGGGACCCGGCGTTTCAGGCTTTCATAAAATTGCAATCCCATGCGCTCCGTTGAGATAAACACGATTGCCCTCGACGGCGAACATATATAATGTACCCCCGCACAGCCTCTGGCTACGCGTGAGTGCCCGTGGGGGGGGGGGGGGGGGGGGGGAACTCGCAGTAACCACGCCAAGATGCGGAGATAACGCGGCGAAACTCTCCTGCACAGCTTCAGCGCCGACCGCGGCGCGGGAATACTAAATGGCGGCTACAGCGGCCATACACGGGCCCTGTATACATACACACTCGCGGGTAGGTGCAATTTGCAAACTGTCCCATGCGCCGCGCGGCCGGATCATCTGCGCGGCATAAAAATAAAAGCGCCGGGGGCGGACGTCGTGGCGACGAGAGGCCGCCGCACTGGGTGCGTGCACGAGCGCGGAAAGGAAGCGGAGGACGCTTTTTAGTGCCCACAATTTTCCCCCTTATCGATGGAGGCGCAGATTAGCCTTTACAACTGCGCGCACGGCTCCGAAATTTACGGCAGTGCTTCATTACTGGTCCGCAGCGCGGTCACACACGCACGCACGCGGGCGCCGGTCCGTGCTCGCCGCTGCAGCCAGCCGCGTTTCGTCCGTTGCGGCGGCGCATGTCGTCCCTTTTATAGAGGCCCCGCTGCTCGCGCGTCAAAGTGAAGCGACCGCGGCGTCGTAAACACGTCCAATTAAGACGCATTGCGCCTATAAAACTCGGCCGCGCGTCGGGATTCCCTCCGGGTTAATCCGCTCGCGGGGCTGGGCTCGCGTGAAGGCCGCTCGCGCAGTGCCGGCCGCGTTTTTTCCTCGCTCGCGACGCCCTTCCCAACGTCCGGGGCGCACCAGAGAGCGAGTGAAATAGGAGGGGGGCTGCACGCCGCGTGGCCATCCGCCTCGGGTTTTACAGGTTTACAGCTCTAAAGGGGCAGGGGGATGGACACAATAACCGCCAGTCCGAAGCGCTGAGGGCGAAGCCAAATTGTACATGGGACGGCTCTTGCTACTTCTCCGAAGGGCTTTTCGATATCTTTATCTACGACCACAATTGAACAACTGAAACAGAGCCGCGATCCGCAGGGAAGAAAAAAAAGCAAATTAAAAAGAGGACGCTTTACTGAGACATATCCTGCAACTCGTGCAAGAATACCTCGGGACATGCGATGGCGCCATCTATCAAAGGCGACAGCAGGACGTGGATCGCGTGTTGATATACTGTGCCGCTTTCACGTGTACAATGCTGCACCATTGCCTTCTGTCTCTGTCTTGGTTTATTTTACGGGCGTCACGCAGGACTGCTGTTGCTGCCAATTTATATATTTTTATTTTTTAAAGAAAACTATTCCCTAATAACTGCGTCGTTCGCCCTGCGCAGCACGCATTCGTGACCTTTCCACAACCTCTCCAGCGAATGACGTGCGTCACCTGCGTCACAGTGTTGCTGCCACTGTGAGAACGTGCTCTTTATCCTGCAGTTCAGAAATCGCCGGCTCCTCATCACTCACTCGTGAAATATGCGCAGAGAGGCGAATATAACCAAGACAAGATGACATTCCATCCGTCTTCGAAATGCGATGCGCGTCATAGCAAGGAATGCAGAAGCCGTGCCTGAAAGCAATCATTTTCTGTCGGTTTGGCGGCAAGCATAATGCAGCATGCAGCGACATTCGTGATGCGAATGTTGAACATTGACTTTTGAGGGGCGGCTATGGAAAACGAATGCGGGCCATCAGCATCGCTGGGCATTTCCATGCGGCCATGCAGTACTCTTTACGAAGGCTCCCGGTGTTACGATTTACTTATTACCGCTCCTATGCAGGACAGGCTGGCCGAAACCTGCGCTGAAAAGTTGAAAACAAAGCCTCATTCTGGCGCAAGTTGTCCGCGGGCTTGGCCAACAGAGAGGCTTCCTTGGACAGCGAGATTGTGCCCCAAAACACCAGCAACCATATCTCTCTCTCTCTCTCTCTACACACACACAGACGAGCGGGCGCGCGCGCACAATATGCAAAAATAAAACGGAAGGAATGGGGCAATAGTGTTGGTGGTCGCTTCCTCGCTGGGTGTACTTAGGAGTTCTGCATAGAAACACGATTTTACGAACTAGCTCTCCCCTTGGCCAGTAGTCAGCCATTCGGTTTGACTCAAATGCACCTAGAATTTGTATGTTACGAAGTAAGATGCACCACCACTCCTGTCAGAACAATTTACCTAGATGCCGCCTCATAATCGCCCTGTCATTAAAAAGTGGGCTCTATAATCCCGCGCAGAATTGTTGTCTTCTCTACAGATCCGTACAGTGCTATTTACCACACGTGCAAAGACGTGCCGTTAGGACTAAAACTCCGTCATTTGCTTTCCGGCAGGTACATGTCCTCGCATTTGCAGCCCTTTGTATGTCAGTGTAGAATCGCTCTCTTCGAGCCCAGCTGGCGGCTGCCTGGTGGGCGCTGCGTCTTGTGTGACCGCCCGTGTGAAATTGGGTGCATCACTTAATGACGTCGAGGAGTTTTCGGTGACTGAGAGCAGCAACGGTGGTGTCAACGACAGAAAACCTGCCCCGCTCCCCCTGTATATAGCTACCGCGATAAAAAAAAAATGGCAGGCGATTGCAGTAGCCAGTAATGCGAAGTTTGAGCGCCGATCTTCACACGCGACCTGCCAGTGCTGGCAGGTGGCGTGTTAGGGCTCATTCACACTTGAGAGTCGCAGAGGTCGCGCGACCAGCAGTCGCCTGCGACTACACCGCAGTTCGACAACACCGATGTTCACACTTCCAAGGGCGGCCTGCGGGTCGCCTTCGCGTTCGATTCTCGTTGAAATGAGAACCCTTGGGAATGACGCCGTTCGCGCGCTTTCGAGAATTTCGTCTGCTCTGGCCGCGTCTCCGGCGCTCGCGCTTTGTCCTCGAAAGTGCTCTGGTCACTCGATATTAGCAATTGGCTGCGACGACCTGAGCGGAGAGGAAGATATAGCGGCAATGTGCACCGCGGCCGTACAAGCGGCATGCCAGCCAGTCTGGATGCAGGCCGCTAGTGTCAGAAAAATGCGCTAGTATGGTGTTTGTTCGCGTTCATACCATGCTCTGGGAAGTCGAAATTCAAAAATGAATCAGTTTTGAGGGTCGCTGGCGAATACCGAGCTGCTGGATACAAGAAAATTTCTTCTCATAGCTGCTTTGCTGCTGTTGCCCAAAGCGGCTCGATCGCCTGGCGTCTGTTTCTCCGCTGCTGAAGGCGTCGCGGAAATCGAGAATATTTTTTTATTATCATGAGACGGGGTTCACAATAAAGGCGTAACGAAAGTAGCATCTTGGTTACAGCGCTGGTCAGTTCCGAAACGCCCTCAGCTGCGGCATCGACGTGAAACCGGCTAGGTTTAGTGACGACTACGGCAGCTCGGCGCACCCGCGAGCGGCGTCGTTGCCGAAAGCTCGGCTCGCTCGCTGATTGGTTCAGCGGTTTGCGACTCGCAGTCGCGAGGCTGCAAAATCGAGCAGCGAGCTACTGGCCCGCGAACGTCGCTTTTCCACCAACGCGACCGTTTGCGACTGTCGCTTTTCGACCAAAACAGTCGCGCGACCTCTGCGACACTCAAGTGTGAATGGGCCCTTACGCTGCTATGCACCCTCCGGGATATACCCGTGGCAGCCTTCTTCCGGGTGGCGTTTCGCTCTGCTACTCGGACAACCGTCTACACCGTTGCACCAACTACGCCGACGAACACTACGACGCGGAACGCAGAAACAGGCGCCTAACAGCTGCGCTCCAAAAGCGCTACGTTTGGCGGTGATGAGGCTTGAATGGTTGGCATAATTTCAGAGCAAACATACGCAATCTTTAACTTCAGGCTAATGTAGTTATTGAGTTAAAATTATCAATGACCACGTTAAAGAACAGAGGAAGGAGAATACTTTCAACCAGACAGGTATAAGAGCGTCAAAGAAAAATCGCATATGATATATCATACATAAGGCATAGTTTCCCCGGCAGTGAGGTTACTACGAAAATTACCCCTAAAGGGGAACATTTAATCGCTGATTGCGTGTGACAAATAGAATAGCCGCTCCTATGACCCGCTCCCACAGACACCCTTGGATGTTTTGGCTGATGGTTCAACTGCCGACCAATGGTTGACGCAAGTTGTGGCTAGCAGTTCTTTGCTAGGTCTTGCGCTGATTCCAACGCAGTCAGTCCCGCACTAGTGCCACAATTTTGGGCCAAACAATCTTTGCCCGAGAAACCGCCGCCCCACCGAGACTGTGACAGGGACTCAACAATAGCATCGGGAAAACGCCTCAACGGGCAGCTACCACATTAAAGCGAACACAATCTCGTTCAGCACCTCGGTTTCACAGCACTTCTTCCGAGCATATGAAGAACGTTCAAAGTAATCCCAGTTTATTAGAAACACGCTATATCTCTCGTTTTATTTATTTATCTATTTTTTACGCTTTACGATTCTAAAAATGAAGCGTTCTGCCGTTCGTTCTCGACTTGTTGATAAGGTGGATAGCCTATCTATATTTTATAATTTGGATAGTGCGAGAGCAGAAACTGACTTTACGCTCTAGGCGCCTTGAAAAAAAAAATATTGTGTCAGTTTCAATCTTATATGGACAGCTACAAAAAAAGACGTAGGCGTTCTTTTAGCCTCGCTTACTGTTTTGTGGGACGCCCTGCATATCATATGGACCTCCTTCACCCCGCGACGTCACGAAGATGCGGTGGCGCTGATGTTAGCAGCGACTTTCGCATGGTAGGCAAAACAGGTTCCGCATGCCGTGCCTACCGCAGCTGCCGCAGCTACCGGCTGCTGCTTCAAGCCTGTGCACTGCAGAAGCAGCATATATTGACCAGCTGCGTCACTGCTGGATCCGCGTAGTAGCATAAAAATATTAAATTTGCCTCGATAGGTTTCTCGCGCCTAAATGCCGCATTCGGAAACTGGCTAACAGGCATTGGGCCACGATAGTAAAGCGCGAAGTCTGGGAGTCGATCGGCACTGCCACTCAATGCACTTAATAGCATGCAAGTTACTGCGTTCATTCACCTGAACTTCAGGATAGTAGGCTGATAATTGCTCAAGGAAAAAAAAAGACATATGCAGCTGCACACGTACTTATCACCTTGAGCCGGAGTGCACGGGGCGCCGACAGGTTCACTCGCCCCCAAGGAATGCGTTTTTTTTTGTTAATAGCACACCATGTTTTAATGGCGCGTTTTATGAAATTTAATATTTACTTGGAACTGTTTCTTGATATGACGACGTAATTATTTCATTCGAGTAGAAAGAAGTCTGGTAAGTTGTGTCAATCTTGCGCGGTCGCGTTGGTGTGCTTAGAATAGCGTACCTTAAGTGTGCTAAACGCCATATGCTTTTTCATTGCATCATGAATGTGTCATGTTTCATGAGGTAGTACATGATCGCGAAGCTTGTTTGCAAAGAAGCAGCCGCAGGCGTGCTACTAACAGACATGTGGCGAGATTGAGACGCGTGACGCGGCAATGAAAAGTGTTTTCGTTATTCATACATGCGATATGTAACTAAACTTGGTGCAAATATGAAATTCCTACGCTAGTTTCAGTAATTCCTTTTATTTATAGCTATACCTGGTGGATTTCTGGGCAATTATGATTAACACCGTCGTCAAGTCCCCCCAAGGTCTCAAATAATTGAGTAGATAGTGCGCAGTTTTTTTATGCCAGCATGTACACACACCCCTGTTCTGTACGATGACGCGATTAGTTCTTTTTCTATATGATCAGTACTTATGCATGCATAGTTACATGAAAACGTTTCTTACAAAAAATAACTAACACAGTACTGCGCGTGTAGGGAAAAAAATCGAGAGATTTATTACGCCCCTCAACGTCTCAGGAATACTTTGCGACAAATGAAATCATTTGATTTTCATGCGAATTGCGAAGGTGAGTGATCCAGTCGCAGAAAATGTGAGAGGTCAGAAGCCAAACCTTAAAATTTATTCCCTCGTTTATGGCATCATCGCTTTCGCTTTGGTCAAAGAAATGCGGCACTGAAATCAAAGAAATTACCTCACAATTTTTAGGACCACACTTCTATAAAGCGTAATTTATAAATTTGTACTCAATATTTTGCTAGAATTTTTCGTCGCGAAACTAGACTTCAGGGCTAGGAAAGAAAATAATTCTAGAAATCAGAAATTTTCACCAAATCGACCAGCTTAACAAGAGGACAAGTCGGCCTGGCTGGTGCGTGGTCATGCGGCTAAAAACAGCGCTAGGCGAGACAGGAGATCAGGAACACGACGCTGTCCCCACTTTTCGCACAGCGCGACATACGTATGTCAGCAGACGATGAGCGCATGTCTGCTCCGACGAAACAAGGCCAGCACTTCCCCTCACTATTGTCCTAAAGTAAAATCATTCCGGCTAGTGCAGAGTGTCAAAACTTGTTTTATTCAATGCCTAGCGCATAAATAAACGGCAGGAACGCTTTCTACATGTTTACTACTAACCATATATACAATACACAGTGCAAACTATTTCTCTTTATAGGCCGCACGCGGCCAACGCGAGCTCGTGTACTTCGACAAATTACTAAGTTGGAAGCATCGACCATTGCTATGATTCGCAGGAACTGGAAACGCGCCTACAAGCCTTGAAAACCCGCACTCAACACCTATCCGCGACGCCACTCCCCGCCCTTTTGCCTACCACGAGCTCGCTAGCGACTGCAGCGCCACCTCGTTTGTTTACAAACATGCAGGAGGTCTATAGTGTATGCGACGGTGACTACCAAATCCGACCTATTAAGGCAGTTTATTTGCCAGCGCTGACTCGTTCTCCATACCCCTGGTAGCTTCGACACGTAACGAACGATCAACGAACAGGGCGAGCGAGCGAAGTCGATATCATGCATATAGGACGCGTATTGCATGAGCTTGTCGAATTCGTAACCACCGGTCTCGTGTGTATGAACGCTACCGGGAGGAGCCGAGTGAGCTCGAGGGCCGACCAGGTCACTGCGCGTGCTAGAAATGGGCTGACCTGCTGAGGAGGATGTAAACGCGGTCGTCTATAAAGCCTTCGCTGGCAATTAATGGCGCAGCGAGGTAGTAATTAATATTACGAAAAAGAAAACTGGAGGGGACACTTTAGTTCCGCATTAAGGATAGGATGCCATAGCGTTAATGGGTGAATTCCCATATATGCGAACTTGCTCCTTCTCTAGCTTGTATTCATAAATCGGTGGGAGTGCAGTGGTGCAGCCACTGCCCCGGCAGGTGGGGCTTGTGAGACCCAGATTGCTCTTCCCGAACGACCACTCGCGATCACTCATTAGTTTAACTGCCTCCTGCTACAGTGCACAGTTTGCTCACAATCCGATGGGCAGGTTGTGGTGACGGCACAAGGTCACGTGACTTCGGTGGCGCCCCCGCCCCCTAGGTTGCTTCTTGGGGATTTTTCGTGAATTTTTCGCTCACGGCCAAGGACGCCGATGACGACGCAGGCTTTTTTGCGACACGGGGCCCCTAACGCTATAGCGATAAAATCACAAGGCAAGGATGGTAAGTTGGCAGTGTCGTTGAAACTCGTCTGCGATTGTGGCTGTTGCTAAGCCTAACGACGGAAATGCTGTCGTGACAGCGACAACGACTGTCCCCGCAGAAGCATGTGTGAGCCGTCTCGACCAAGGGCAGGGCACAAGCCCGTCTCTTTTCCAGCGATGAAGTCTTCGGGCGGCTTCATCCAGAAGGTCGTTGCTTTTCGGCGGGCCCTGGGAGTGACTCGAGTGCAGGGCTCTAGCAAACGCATTTAGTGCATTTCGGCAATGCTGAGGAAATGAAGTAGGAAGTGGAAATTGCCACGCGGGCCGTCAGGCTGGCCAGGCGGCCGATGTGACATCACAATTAAGGCTTGGAACACGAGTTCAGGTTGCTGAAGTCTACTTATTGTGTAACTCAACGAACGCCGCCATGCGTGACGTAGCCGGCCGGCGAGTAACCAAGTAACCAAGCCCGCTGCCTTTACAACCCTGCTTGTCTAAGCTTGCATAGGACGGGCGCAAGTTAGCTAAGCCCACAAACTGGCTTCTCTCCAGCTTTTATATATATATATATATATATATATATATATATATATATATATATATATATATATATATATATATATATATATATATATATATATATGTGTGTGTGTGTGTGTGTGTGTGTGTGTGTGTGTGTGTGTGTGTGTGTGTGTGTGTGTGTGTGTGTGTGTGTGTGTGTGTGTGTGTGTGACGTTGCATATGCGCGAGGTAGCGTGTAGAGTGTGGCGAGGTGCTCCTCTTGCGTTTGCTGCTGGCGGTTGGTCGCCCTAAATCTGGATTGCTCTCCGCCACATGCGATGTCTGGCTGCGACTTCTCTCGATCAGACGCGTGCGAAGCAAATTAGCCGCTGTAGAAGAGGAAGCCCACGTGATCAGAATACGGGCCCAAAGCGAGGCCGGGGTGCGCGCAGAGTGCTGCCTGCGGTAGGAGAGACACGGTCGTTGAGGGGAGTTAGTCTAAATATAAAAGTGCGCGCTGTGTGTCGACCGCCACAGTCGGCAGCGGTGACGAAGATTAAGGGCAGGCCGCGCGCTGCTCCCCGGGAGATCTCGTCGCGCTGAGTGGCAGCAGTCGGCTTCGAAGCGAAAGGCTACAGGGGTCCCTCAAGCCAGCTGCCGCCCCCGCGTTGCCTCAGGCTGCCGCACGTGTACCCAGGATTCCCGGGGAGCCGCGACTCGGCACCCTATGCGCAGACCTGACACCCCGACTTTCGGCGCACCAACTGCGGCGTAGAGAACGCGACGCGCGTACATCGAACCCGTTCTGATCGTTCGCTTGCGTGCGAAGCGCGCTTGATCGGCGCGGCTGCGAGCGCCAAAACGTCGCACTGCGAGGCGTGTTATCGCGGGTCGCGTATTCGGAGCACGAGCGAGCGATGCGTGCCTTAATTCTCTGAATGTACCGCAGTACTTCGAGCATCACCTGTACTCTCGTTATTTTTCTCTGCATTTTATAAAAGCTTGACGAACAGCCGGTATCACCTTATTTGTCTCGAACCCACCGGGAAAAGGAATTTCCCACGTTCGTACTATCCGATGAAAGCTTCAAGCTCAGCGCACGAGTAATCATCGACGCGAAGGTTAGCACGCAGAGATCGGACGCAATAAGGCAGGCTGTCTAACCGATCAATAATCTAAATTGTAGGAAGACACACAGAGCTTGGCCCAGTTGGGTGTGTAGGCTTTGGAAGGAAGGCACGTGGGAATCAGCACAGCGCTTTAATTGGAAAACAAGCCATTGTTTCATTATCATCGCCATCAGTCTAGCTACGTCAGTTGCAGGACAAAGGCCCCGCCAGTATCACTCCAATTAACACTGTCCTGTTCAAGCTGCGACCACCATATCTCCCCAAACTTCCTAGTCTCATCCGCCCACCTGCATCCACCTCACTGCTGCCCCTGCAGCGGTTGCCACCTCTTTGAATTCACTCTGTTATTCTTAACTGCTATCGGTTATCTTCAGATGTCTTCAAATGGCTTCAAATGCATAGCATGACTAGCTCGAAATATATTTGACAGTTGCTCCATTAATTCTTTATTTTTAATATCTCGTGTTCTCCGATTTAGTTTAGATGTTTATGGCGTATAGGCTGCGCATATGATTGTTATGTCTGCATGTTTGTTGCAGACGCAAGAGTACTATGCAGTATGAAACCGAGGCATTTCACAGGGGCCAATGCAAATAGTTATCGCAATTTTGCGACACGCCGTTCTGCTTTTTTTTTTTTTTTTCAATTCTCCCAGACTGCTCCGAATAATCATGTTGTTGTGATTCCCGCAGTTACGCTGTGTATGCACGAAACATTCTAACGACACGCTGGTGACACGGTATCCAAATAAACTATTGGACATACAAGAACAGATCGCTGGGCGAGTAGGTCGCAATGCATGGTACAAACAGCGCCACGGAAAAACAAGGCCGAAACGTAAAAGGCACCACGAGCGCTGGCTGACGAGCACGGCGGTAAGTCAGCTTTCGTGGCCTGTTTTTATTGTTTTTCCGCGCTATTCGTACCACTGGACACTTGTCAGTGAAAACTTAACATTAATTCGGCCCACATTCGTGGACCCGCGACAGGCAGCGCGACCGCCACCAGGCAGCACAGCGCATGCTGTTGTGCCGCGTCCTTCCTGTACCTTGTGCATGCATGCACCTAAGTGCGCAGCTAGCAGTTGGACTTGGCGCCGGGAATACCACCAGGCCCAGGGCTTTTCCGTTTATGTTTACTTTATGCGCAGAAGTGCTGGGGGGGGGGGGGGGGGGGGGGGCAGTGGTAGTTGTACAGTAAGTTCCTCGGTTGTTGTTCCCACCCCTCCGCAGTCCCACCGACCAGCTGCGCCATAACGTGCCACAATTACCCACTGTTTTCCAGCAGCGCAAGGGGCAAAGCACGAGACAGGTGCACAGACACGGCGCTTAACTTACAACTGGTTTTATTGAGGCGATTTCCACTTCTTATATGCAGCGGCAACCAATCTCAAATGGAAAGACAGATACACAAAACAGATTGACGAAAATGACAGTTCCTGAGCACAGGTCTACAGTGGCACAAGACCAGCTGCGCACGTTTTTCTATTCTCATCAAGGAAACGTAGTTCTTTATCAGACAGAGCTATTGAGGCAACGCTTACGCATTCATCTTTGAATATATGAATTTCGTCGGCTTCAATGATTTCACGAGTGATTTTTGTTCGACTATCTCTATTCGGTTATCCAATTTTCAGTCAGTGCCGCGTGCTGTCAGACAATCGAACAAAAATCGCTCGTGAAATCATTGAAGACCATGAAATCCATAGATTCAAAGATGATTGCGTAAGCGTTGCTTCAATAGCTCTGTCTGTAAAAGAACTCTGTTTCCTTGATGAGAATAGACAAACGTGCGCAGCTGGTCTTGTGCCACTTAGCCCTGTGCTCAGGAGCTGTCATTCTCGCCATTTTGTGTATCTCTGTTTTTCCATTTGAGATTGGTTGCCACTGTATATAAGAAGCGGAAATCGCCTCAATAAAACCAGTTGCAAGTCAGCGCCGTGTCTGTGCATCTGTCTCGTCCTTTGTCGCTTGCGCTGCTAAAAAAAAAAAACAATGTGACACCAACTTGCCCAAGCTTCTACAGTATCCACAATTACCCAGCGTAAAGGTCAGTTTGTATCTGGGAGTCCTGAATTTCACCTGCAGCTTGCGCATACTCATAAAGAGTAAAGCGCAGAAATCTGCTCGGTTTTCACTGGTCAGAAATGTGAGTGAGTGAGTGTGGAAGGGGGGCGCTCTCTATGGGCGGCTGCGCCACAGTCAGTGTGCGCATTAGTGCGCACGCTTGAGCCTGTGTGCGCCAACGTACGTGAGCGCGCTATTTCGGATGCCGGAGGGCATTCACCCCTTCCGCTGAACGTGCACGCGGTCGCCGTTCGGCTACGCGTTCCCGCGCCCACCGCGCGTCAAGCGACTCGGAGAAGAGACGCCGCCGGCGAATGTGCGCGGCAGGAGACGCGACGCATGCCGCGCTCGCTTGACGCCAGATGCGAATGCCGCCAAGCATGTGAGCATGCGCGAGCATGCATGCCCCGCCGCGCCTCCGTCATCTCGCGCGCGCATGGAAGGCAAGACCGAGTGACGATAGATGTCTGTCGTCTTCTCGGCGAAAGGCTTGTGTTCGCACCCCCCCCCCCTCCAATTTTTTTTTTTCCTTTTTCCTTTTTATCGTGCCGCAGTCGCAAATGAGACGCATGAAAAGAGGATCCTCGCTCTAAGAAGGCCGTCGGTGAAGAGGAAAGTGAATGAACACGGCGCGCGATGGCCACCTGAAAGAGAGCAATGTCAGGAGGCAGATAGATGGTGAAAAGAAAAAAAGTTTGAGGGGGGGGGGGGGGGGGGGGGGCGCCCTGAAATTCTCGGCGAACGAGGGGCTTCAAGAACAAAAAAATGGAGACGCTGGGGAGGTGAGGGGGGGTTGAATGGTACATTCCTTAAGAAGGCGAAAGAAGAAAAAGAATCGAGCAGAGAAACAGAATGTGGGAGCAAGCGGCTCGGCGCTCTTCACGAGCAGAACACGCCGCCGCGGAACCGCAACGTCAAGGAACGCGCGCACGCCGTCGACTTCAAAGGGAGCGCCGCGCGAGCTGCGGGTGCATTGAGGGACTACGAATCCCGGTATTACGAATGCATCTTTCTCGTCTTGGGAGGCATTCGGCCGCGATGCGCGGGGGCCTGCGCAGGAAATGAGTGAGGAAGTGGAGGACGGAAGAGCGTACGCGCCCTCTGAATGAAACGCCGGCGATACGAGCTTTTGCGAGGGTGTAATTGAGCGGTAGGAACAAAATGCCGCGACAAAAAGCGCGTACAGAAAGAAGAAAGGGTAAATGCGGCAGTGCCGTTTCTGTTTATACGCACGCTATATACGGGCAAGAAAAGCACTAGCGAGAGAAAGAGAGAGAGAGAGAAAAAAAGGAGCTCTTCCACAGGCACCACGCTTGTTAACGGAAACGAATGCTGCGCTTTCGAGGCCCGAGTCCCGGTGTTCTTTGTCCGCTAATTGCGGCCATATGCGGACCGCCAGGAATTCTGCGGACCCCTGAATATATTTGCGTTCGCTGCTCATAGCGAGGTTTTCTCTTCTTCCCTCGTTCGCAGGGCAGCGTGCTAGCTTGGAACCTTCGTTTTGGTGTACTCACGAGAAGTAACCTGAAATATGCTTTGCACAGCTGTATTTGATGTGCATGTATGCCTGCATGCATGCATAATGCCTTACTTCTTGAACACGCCGCGTATCGCGGGGGTTAGCAAAAGCTAAATGCACGCAGAGAAATTGTGCCGTTCCGTGAGAAAGGGTCTCTCAAGAATAAGGCCGTGCATGTTATCAATTCGGCAGGAGATGGTTTGTTAGAGAATGCTTACGTGTGTACAAGAACCTCCGGTTGGGAACTCTTCTACGAGAGAGCAAGCAATGTGTTCGCCCAACACGTGGATCCCCAGTTATGGCCTCCTGAAGTGGCTTTCCTAACATCGGCCATCTGACCGGCCAACGCTCAGAAACCAGCGTCACGACTACGCTGACGTACTCCATATGAGTGCCTGGCACAGCTCCCCCGGGCGCGCATACACCCGCGCGCCGTTCTAAAACCTGGCATCGAATATAATCCGCTTGTATGCAACTAGAAACGTCCGCTAAGAAAATAAAAGGTAAGAAAATCCTATCTGGATGTCGACGGGAGCTCCCTTGGACGATGACTACATGTCAGCCTAAACGAGGCCTCCTCCTTCCTTGCTGTCTCTCTCTCTCTTTGCCGTGTATCGCCGTGACACCCGCGCTGGCAGGCACGTACGTACAGCACCGAGTTGGGGGGGGGGGGAGCGGCGGTCACTCTGGCTACCCGTTGCGCGCAGCGACTGCTCGCGTGTTAGAGCGACACGAGGCGACGAGCGGAGAGGTGCGAAGCGGCAGCAGGAAAAACACGCCTTCCCTCGTGCTTCGATCGAGAACCATGGGCGACGTTTCGGTGCCGACGCTTCGGCGACGAAGTGCGTCGCTGGGAGACGCGCGAATCGTGTGCGCGCCACCCAACGAGACGTTGCCGTGACAAGCCTGCGGCGGCCTCCACAAAAGGCTACCGCAACCGCTCGCTCATAACCGGCGCGCATTGCTACATAGACGCCTAGCAGGGAATACCATCAGTAAGCGAGCGCTACCCGCCGCTTGGTGGAGGTTTTTATTACTATTAATATTGAAATGCTCCATGCGCGCTCAGCTTGAGCAGACGCAAGCGGCGCTCTCAGAAACAAACGCTGCTATAAACAACTTAGGAGGCTAGCGCCAACTGAAGTTGGTATGCGGACTAGAGCTTTTTCAAGCATGAGTGATGCTTTTCGTTGGTCGTCTTAATAGCGTGCGCATTACTGAACAAGTGGCTGAGCGCAAAGCGACATTCACTGTATCAAACAGACACGAGGCACCAATTCGTTCTCTGAGAGCCAGCGCCACGGCGACGTTCAGACGTTCAGGCCTCGACGTTCCGAAGCGTTGTCCGTAATTTTTCCGCGATCGCTTGATACACGACTGCTGCGCGCACTTTCTTTTCAAGAGTTTACATTAAAGCGTTGATATATGCATAAACACGCCCGCCCAGCAAAAAATGAAAAGCGCCGCTTTGTATGAACGATCGCACTGTGGGCCCGTCCTATGCTGATAAAAAATAGCCCTTTTCTTTCTTTGTGAATACGAAATAAAATATGCATGAGCCTTGTCGCAGTATTTTCTCTATCGGCACCATCGGGAGGTTGAACTTAGTGCACACAATGCAAGCTGTACAGAAAGCCGGATCTGCTGTTCATGTAGCCCCCGCGATCTTCTCTGGATAACGCCCTTGTCCCCAAGCAGCAATATTCCGAGCCGCGCTTTGACGGTGTTCACGCTAGTGCGCTTGGCTGATATGCGGCAAGCGCTGTGTGTAGACCGTGCGGTGCGGAGATTGCTCGAATATTTATCTTCATATCACTAAAGAATGCTAACAATATCAGCCGACAGCTGTACAATGAATACGCGCCTTGATCAGTATACACTACATATGCCGTCTTAAAAGTTTCAAAGATGACGCTTAAGTTCTTGTTTACACGTTATTTACAGCGGCACGGCGAGCCGCCATTTTCCAACTGGCTATTGTTGCCAGGTTCAAACTTAGTTATACCACCGCGGGTTTAGCATTTCGATTTAGCAGCTCGATACCACAAACAGCTGGATCATGGCCACACTCATTCGTTGTCCATTTCAATGCACGGGCTAAATGGGCAGCCTTCCCTCTATAGATCGAGTCAGTACATGTGCTCTATGATCGGGACGACCGCTGTGTGCCTCGGGGTAATATTACGAAGGAGAAGTTGACTGAGCGCAATCCGAGCCAAAAACATCATCGCAATAAATGCACATCATTCAATATGATAATCACATATGCCAGGACTACTTCCCTTGTGTTCAGTAATGGCCATCCAACGGCTTCACTTATAGGTGTAGCTCACGAAGGGGTTACAAATTCTGAGATTTTAGTACGCATTTGGCCCATGCCACAGCTTTTGTATTAAAGCTGCATGAAGGACTATCTCTAGGCAACCTCGTTCACGTGCTCGCCAGCAGATTGCCATGCCCGTTTCCTGTTCGGGTAAAAACATAACGAAAGAAGCAAGCAAGTACCTGCATAAAAATTAATAAATTTCAGTCCTATGAGAGGGCGCCCTCAAGAAAGGGCGAGGTAGGCCTGCAGTCCTGAGTTCTTCGTCCCTGAATGAGGGGAGTTTTTTTTTTTTTCTTGAAGTCGGGATTTTTTTTTTACTGTTCCAAGCGGCAAGCTAGCTCGTAGTTGAAGATCCAGAAAACCGGGATCAGATTCCGACCACGAGATCCGAAGGGCACCGCAGGGGCCCCTCGCCGGTTGATGTCTATGCGTGGCATGCAAACCATTGTGGTTTGTCGCGGTTCGGTGTGCACTGAGAGCCTTGGCCGTACGTCGCGCTACAGTTGCAACGCCACCGGTTTTATTAGCGCTCTCGAAAGAAATAAAGGAAAGCTCTCGGACACTTCTCCCTCCTCCCCCACTCGGCGTAATGAAATGGCAGCAATAGATATATACGGCCCTCCTATATGGACGCCTTCTCTCTGACCACCCCGGATAACATTTTCACTGGTCAGCAGGCGATAGCTGTAATTTACGGCTCCGAAAGACTACAGCAGCAGTCGTTAACCCTCTGAACTGGTTAAAAACGACAGCCCCTTCCTCGAGAGCCCCGCTTTGAGAGCCCCGCACCAACGGGATGCTCGGCGACATGGGAATAACAAGTCAGGGAAGCCCTCAGCAAGCCAAGCTGACGAAAATGGGCCACCAGAAGAATGTGAAGACTGCACTGCAGTGAAGTACCTCATTGCTCCCCGAAAGACAATCAGATTTAAGGCGAGTGCAGTGGAGGGGAACTGCAGTGGGGCATTTGTAACCCGCTGACGGTGTTCTGCAGAGCGCATCAAACTCAGAGAGCACTAAACTCTCCAGCCCGTATGGAACGATTGCATATAGCACGAGCCGAATCCGCGAAGAGTGCCTGCTGCATTAGAAAACATATGAGAACCGGGTTCGTGCTCTGTAACAGTGCATTCTCAGCTCGAAGCGCACTCCAATCGAATGATGGGGGCAATGGTAGGGGAACACCTGGTGTATACAAACCTGATCATTGAATGAAACGTAATTTGAAGATCAGCGCTTGTCTGTGTCCCGTCTTTCGTCTCCTTTTAGCTTGGTCGTGCCGTTTTCTTCTCAGATATGAGGCACCAACTTACCCAAACTTATTCCCTTCTAAATTTCGAAACCGATTTTAATTTTCTTTTTGGCGCCTATATTTTACAGCTAGTGCGCTTCAAGACATTGCTATGATATACAGCCTTGGTCAAATGTCTTGCAGCTACATGGCATGTTTTCAACCTGCGTTGTGGGAAGGTTGTAGAAACTTTGAAGGTCAACATTTAATTCTTCAGGATGAGGAGAACCCTGGCCCTCTCCTTTTAAGACTGTAGTATTTAAGGGTGCAGTAAGGGCTCCACTATGCCGCTGATAGGTAAACCATGTGACATGAACACTTTTGAACAAGGTTGTACATACCATATAGCTGCGTGCAACGCAGCCTGTCTGTAAAAAAAAAAAAACATACACATGGCCATCGGGTCCTGCTACAGCTGATTTTTGTAAACTGCTAGAAATATTTTCTCCAGCCATCTAACAAAGCAGCAGTGCTGCTGGAACTGTCAGTGCGTCGACCATTAACTGAACCACTTCACGTGGCGTTTTCTACGCCCAGATGGGCGGGCAACTGGCTAAAAAGCAATCATTTCTGCGCTGGACCATTTTCAATGCGTCGTGACGCTTTCCAAAGCAATAAAAACGTGCTATCTTCTCAGGTATTTCTTATTTTAGTCACAGCATTGGTAGTGATATTATCTGACTCCTGTGACTTAATTATGTACCGCGCGGCGGGTCAGTGACACACTGGGTTACTTTGCGTGCAGTTACGGGAGAACGAAGTCCCTCCCTCTGTGTCCGCCGTTCGCTCCTGTCGGTTATTTCGACGTTATTGAGATGGTGTCCTCTGACCAAAGCAAATATTGAATATCCAATTATCCGATTAAATATTTTAACCCTTCAAATACTCAAAAAACTCTTCAGCCACGAGCGCCCAGCGTTGAGCGCCTTTCAGTATTGACACAGCTTCGGTGGCTTAGCACAAGTGAGCCGCCTTCTCCCGAGGCCGACCATAGCGAAGGGTAACACGGTAGTACAGCTCCGGGGCGTCGCCTAAGGCGCACGTACACGAAGCACTGCACAGAGCTCAGACAGGCACGCCGCGCGAGCAGCCGCGGCTGTCAGGAGCGACGTGCCGAAACGTCGGCTTCTTCGGCGTCGCTCTGACGACCCAGCGGCAGCGGCGCTGTACCGAGGGTCATCGGTCATCGCCTGCCAAACGGGACCTTGTCAAAATACGCGCCGGCAGAGGGGCACCGCCTATTTTTAGTCCTTTCGTGTCAGCGGGAACGCGAGATGGTCCCGCAAGGCACTTTGCCTTTTTTGCAGTTTCCTTTTTTTTTCTCTCTCTCTCTCGCTATGTGCACGCACGTACTACTGCCGCTCCTCCGTCTCAGCCGATGCCGCTTTGCCGAGTTTCCCTCGCTTTGCATAGCGACGCTCCAGCCGTTACCTCACAGCCCCTGAAAACACACTTCCAATGCATACCAGGCAGGTTTTTCCCGGCCTGCGATGGTCGTGGATGGGGCGGGGCGCCTTGCAACGAGGCCGAAGCGCCGAAGGGCGCCTACACTGAATCCTTGGTACATGCTGAAACCTTCTAGTACGGCATATACGACACACCGCTGATAATATGGTGCTATTCAGAAAGCTAAGGGAGCACTCGCTGTTCTTCTCCAGCGGAAAATTGCGTACTTGGTGTAGTGACGGATGCGCAAGTGACGAAACACAAGTAAACTCTTCCGAGTCACACTTCATTCAATGAAGCGTGACTTTTTATCTCACTGCCGTATAAGCCCTGTTGAATACGATCGGATGTATGTTTAGCGAATTGGAAATAGCTATAATGGCAATGCTTCTCATGGAAGAGTAGCAGTTATAAAAAAGTATCTATTGATGCACCACCATCGGAGTGGTGAAATCCAGGACGCTGTCGCCATCCTCGAGAAACGGGCACCTGAAAGTGACAATTAAACTGCTCGGAAGCGAACTCATAAAGAAAGGGCAACATTAGGAACCAGTAGACAGAAATTAAGCACATAAAAAAAAGTGATAAACAGAAAGACTGGTTGCAAAATTGACGAGGTAGCAATAATTACACGATATCACTGTTTTCAGCAGTTCTCTGCCGATGGAGGTGCATTGCATTGGCCAAGAGTCCTTCGTAAGGTAAACACAAAGGTTGTCAACAATAGGGCGGTTTGTAGTCGTAATTAAACTGGAAGGAGCTTCAAATAAGAATTTTAATGCGAAAGAGTTGAAATAGAAGGAATCCGTCGATTTATTGTCGTTTGCTGACCGGAACAGCCTGCGTCAGTAAAGCTTTTTTTTTTTGTATTTGAACACCGTCACTGGCCACCAATGAAGCAAGATAGTATCCGAGTGCTATATGCTCCACGCACTGATCTGAGAAGCGGTATCTATGAGCCCGTGCCACGATTGGTGCTTTATTACTTTCTTCTGCAGACCGTGACTTTCTTACATTCTTTCTTCTCTTCCTCCTCTGCACACACAATCTACACACAAATGTATAATGACGCCGTTAAGCTCAGTTTCAGTGGTCATTGCACTTAATCAGTACCGTACGTTTGCTCAGCAGAGACAAGCGCTATAATTCCGGAACCAGCGGATGAATCGTGCGACCCATCTTTACTTCTTGCCTCCGGCCAATTGATGCACGGCCTCTGCCGAGGAAGCTGCAGCCATCCATGCCTTGCCACTGCAGCAAAGGCCATTTTCATGGGGCCTGTGTGCTTGGGCGACTTTCTCTCGGGGAAGTACGCGGTGGGAGAGAGAAGAGCTGGGCAAGAAGAGGAACACAAAAGAGACGACACCGAAGCCGTTCGTCGCCCTATCTATAGAGCGCTCTACATCACAACCTATCACCGGCTTGTCTACGGCCGGGCCCTCTTGCTCAAGGGCGCATCCTCGGAACGGATGTTGTCCGCGGTTCAAAGTGCTTCCAGCCTGGCTGCAGCCCCGGGGCGCTTCGCAGCGCATGCCGTTGGCGTCCGCTGCTGACGGACGTGCCGACATAAAGTGACCCGCTGAAAACGACCGGGGAGGGAGGGTTGCGCAGCGCCGGCCCTTCTTGTTTGCTCGCTGGCGGAGAAAGAAGGCAACCGAGTGCGCCGTGGGCAGCTTCTCCGCAACTGCGAGCGCCGGACTGGCGCAGGTAGCCCAGGACGGGCCTGCGCCGACGGAAGGGCAGCTCCGCAGCGCCCCTGAAAAGCACCCAGGGCGCCTCGTAAATTACGCGTCGGCGAACGCAAATGGAGCACTCCGCGCGGAGCCTTCGATTTCTTCTTATCTTTCCTAGTCGCATTTATTATCCGCGCGCTTAATGACACCATTAAAACAGGTGCCGTAAAATCAGGCCCTCGCGCGCGGACCACCCAGCAGGCCTGGGTGCGCGGCCGATAATTTTCGGGTGCGCGCCCGGCGAGGCGAGGAGCCACTGTCCACCACCGCCAGCCCGCGGGGGGTCCCCGCCATCCCCCCTCACCCTCGGCCCGGTTGCGTGCACTGCTGGCGGAACCCAGCGCACCTCCGGCCACGCTTAATTCCCCGCGTAAGGCACCAGCCCTCGAACAATGGCGATGAGCTGGCTGCCATGATCCCTGTCCCTATTGCTGCGAAATATGCCCTGGAATGCTTCAGAAGATGAGGATTGTTTTCAAGTTCCCTTTAAACACGGGATCGCTAAGCTGGCGCACTGCATAAATTTGCGGACTTATCGGAGTTGGCTCTACTGTACACAACGCTGGTAAAGTCCTTCAGGTATTGATGGGATCACTAGATTCGATTGTGTGTCGCTGCGACGAGCGCTTCCCTTTCCTTGTGAATATTGGCCGGCCTCCTGGCCCCTCACCAGTGCCTGCTTCGGAACCTTCGGTCCATTAATGCATAAGGGACTCAATGACTTCCAAACAAAAGCGCCATGAAAGACTCAGCCAGGGGACAAACAGCCTTGCCAACGCAACTTGCGCTCGTTGCTGCCGCCTGTCCTGACCCCTCCGACAAAACTGACCGCGGCTGCAGCATCTGCTGTGCTGCGTGCAACCCCGGAGCAGCCAGACACTGTTTCTTGCTCGCCGGCAGTTGACCGCCGCGAAGCACCCACGGGGGCCAGTGCCGCTGCCAAGCTGGGCCCTTGGCGCGAAGAGCGCCCCGCGCGCTCCTAATTACGAGCCAAGAAAAGAGTGAGCGATGGAGGGCCCTGTTTTTCGAGAACGCGTCGCCATGCGTCTTCTGCCTGGGGAGGCGGTGCCGATTCTGGGGCACCCGCGGCGACGCTGAGCGCGCGCGCCCACCCCTGCTGTCGACCGCCGGCCCGCCATGCTAGCGAGGGGGCGGGGTAACGACACTCGACTACGGCGCGTCGGCAGCGCTCCTCGATGGCCCTCCATCTCCTCCTGCCCATTTCTAGCACTCGTTTCCCTCATGCCCGCTTCGGTTTGTCCACCCGTGATCCTGCTTTTCGCCACGGAGAGGTACAGGCCTGCGCTACCTCAGGCCGAAAGGAACAAAAAAAAAATGGAATGCTGGAATGCCGATAGCCGCGAATGAACAACATTTTGACTATGCACAACCTGTTGGCACTGCACGCAAGCGTGTAGAGTAGCAGCGGAGGACTTTCTCACGTCAGTCAGTCCGGCCCTTGGCGTCGCGTATAGAAGACAATCGAGCACGCAACGTGCGACACATTGAGCGGGGCTGCGTGTAGCGGCTATGCATGCCAGTCTGCATGCGGTCGCGCCCACGGAGCTGCACGAAGACGCCCGCCCGCCAGCCGCCGCGCACAAAGGCGGCAGAACGAAAGAAAATCATTCACTGCCTTCGATTCTGTGAGAGACGCCCGACGACGTCAGCGCACGATCCGCTCCAGTGGGTGCCTTTGTGCGCCGTCTCCCTTCTCCCCCATGCGAAAACAGCGTTCGCGAACGATTCTCCCAGTCCAGAACAGCGCGGGTTACGTTTTGCGCCGAAGAGAGCGCGGGAGTTGGAGCTTGAGGAGGGGGCTGGTAGCGAGGGGTAATCTCGTATCACGCTGCTGCCCGCGCGGGACCCATCAAACGGCCCCTGTCTGCAGCGCAACTCGAAAGTTCCATTCTACACTTGTGCCAGTGCCGCTCGAGCGAACCGGTGATCGAACGGACAAGTGGCGAAGGAACAAAACGCAGTCGCGGTAGCCGTTCCTTTCAACCAAGGCTGCTGCTGTCTCAAAGACTGGCCGCCTGTCTGGCTGCTTGTTGCAGACGGATGTAACTACACTGCCGCGGTGTGGAAGGCGCTTTTGGGTCTTGAGGGATCTGTCTGCGTGCAATGGTTGGACGTTAGGCATAGCTACATCTGGCACGGCGGCAGAAGGAAGGAAGCCAAAAGGGGAACGCCGGTAAGGAGCGCCCTGTTTGAAGTCACGGTGAGAACACCGCTGGAAGTGCACATTGACGCCAGAGAGGCGCTTTGCTTCAAGCACCTCAACTGGGTCTGCGCTGACGACTCTTGCCCTGAGCCTGGACACAGCCGCAGCCAAAGAGCTGTCTGAGATCGTCACTGATCGCCTGTGCAGAAGGCCGCTCCGAGGCCTTTAGCAGGCGCGGTAAAAGTGGCTGCAACGTTCAAGAATAAAAGGATAGCTGGATACCAAGGGCTCGCGCTTTAATTCAATTAAAGCAGAAAAAAGCTCTATCTCAAGTAGAGTTCAACAGCGATCCGTACTTTCCCTACGATAACGAAGTTTATTGTGCCGCTGCTGCAACGAATTGCCATTCTTCAAGGGACACTGATAAAAAAAAATTGACGTTGGTCTGTATCGAAAGGGTGCTGCGTTCTACAAAAGACCAAACAACAAAATACAGGCGTCAACTTGAAGGGCAGATTTCGCGAGTAAACAGCTTGCGTGGACACTGACTTTCAACGCGGATCACAGAGGCTATGGGCTGCATCGCCATACACTTCAAAACGGCGGCAACCAGTCCTTCTCGGTGTCGATGTCACGAGTTTGAATCGACCGGTGGGAATATATATATATATATATATATATATATATATATATATATATATATATATATATATATATATATATATATATATATATATATATATATATATATATATATATATATATATATATTAAAATCCAATTATATTTGCGATAAATGCGTATTTTGCGGCCGGACAAACGTGAACATACCGAATATGAGGTTAAGAATGAATCTTTATTGAAAGCAGTAATTGGATGGCGCTGTCCTCAGCGTCCCTTTAAGCTTTAGTTTATGACGGTTTAACGTCCCAAAGCGACTAAGGCTATGAGAGACGCCGTAGTGAAGGGCTCTGGGAATTTCGACCACCTGGGGTTCTTTAACGTGCACTGACATCGCACAGCAAACGGGCCTCTAGAATTTCGCCTCCATCGAAATTCGACCGCCACGGCCGGGATCGAACCCCCGTCTTTCGGGCCAACAGCCGAGCGCCATAACCACTCAGCCACCGCGGCGGCTCCCCTTTAAACAATGAGCGCACAACGCTCAGACCATTCGGATTACGGTGAGCGCTGTATTTCCTTGCACTGCGACTGGAAGCAGAGCGACTCCGTACATAAGCTGTCCATAAGCACACTGAACGTTAGGAGTAAAAACTGAGCTTGGAATGAAAGTTTGACCAGCTTCTCACCAGAACACACAAGGTTCTGGTAACTTATCGAAGAGAGGGATTATAGTTTTGCGACACCATTCTTTTCTTTATCTCATTCTTTCTTTCGGCCTTGTTACTGTTCTCTCAAGCTGACTTCCATCATATACCAGCTCACCCGCAGCTAAAGTGCTGCAACTGCCTACATGCTTAAGGGTATAGTTAGGCCGTGTACTTTCCGGTTTCAACCGAAAAAACACCGATAAACATCCGCCGGTAAGAGAAAAAAAATCATGGAATCGCTTAAAACCGAAAAACACACTATTTCTGGGCATGTTGAGGCCGGCCGACGACCATTTCGCCGAGAAACATTCCTGCTCCTTCCCTCTTCACAGCACGGAAACACTAACAGAGCAATAGGCCTACATTTTAAGCTCACGTCGGAAATAATCCCTCCACAAAGATTCGCTTCCTCTTTCAAAGAGTGCAATGGGCACGACTAGTCAGTATAGCAAGGGCAGGGTTAAGTGGAGAGACATAGGAGAGGCCTTTGCCCTGCGGTGGGCGTAGTCAGAGGCGACGGCGCCGCCGCTGCCGCTGCTGCTGCTGCTGATGATGATGATGATGATGATGATGATTATATCAAATTTGTTGGCGCGATGCGCTTCAACATTTATTTTTATATACGGCGAAGAAAGCTAATTCGCCAGAGTTCATGGGCAAAAGGCTTAGCTGTGTTCGTCGAGAGTCCTGGATCGCGGCTGTAACTAAGAGCTGTCATGAACCACGGCATAATTTCAACCCTCTCCATCACTCATTAGGTCTAGAACTGAACAAGCTCTCAACAGTCTCGTGGTGGTTTTCTTCCACCATCTCCATCACTTATTAGGCCTAGAACTGAAGAAGCTCTCAACAGTCTCGTGGTGGTTTTCTTCCACCATCTCCATCACTTATTAGGCCTAGAACTGAAGAAGCTCTCAACAGTCTCGTGGTGGTTTTCTTCCACCATCTCCATCACTTATTAGGCCTAGAACTGAAGAAGCTCTCAACAGTCTCGTGGTGGTTTTCTTCCACCATCTCCATCACTTATTAGGCCTAGAACTGAAGAAGCTCTCAACAGTCTCGTGGTGGTTTTCTTCCACCATCTCCATCACTTATTAGGCCTAGAACTGAAGAAGCTCTCAACAGTCTCGTGGTGGTTTTCTTCCACCATCTCCATCACTTATTAGGTCTAGAACTGAAGAAGCTCTCAACAGTCTCGTGGTGGTTTTCTTCCGCCATCTCCATCACTTATTAGGCCTAGAACTGAAGAAGCTCTCAACAGTCTCGTGGTGGTTTTCTTCCACCATCTCCATCACTTATTAGGTCTAGAACTGAAGAAGCTCTCAACAGTCTCGTGGTGGTTTTCTTCCACCATCTCCATCACTTATTAGGCCTAGAACTGAAGAAGCTCTCAACAGTCTCGTGGTGGTTTTCCACCGGGCTCTCGTCGATGTTGTGAAGCATCTGCGCCCAGTTGTCTTTTGCAAGAGCGCTGACGTCCAAAGGCCGAAAGCACTTGTCTAAACTCTGGAATATTCAAGGAAACTTCTGAGAATGGCCTTTCTATACGGGACGTCTGCCTCTTTACTTATGGTTATGACGATGTGTTAATCGGAGAACAGCGTATAGAATACGAGATGTGCCTTCTCCTGCAAAAAAAGGAAAAAGTTTGATTTGTTTTGGTTTATGGCGCTTAACGACCCAAAGCGACTCAGGCTATGAGGGACGCCGCAAAAGAAAGTTTAATCAGACACCAGTAGCAGGTCTCCGAAGCGTAGACAGCCTAATGCAGATGGTAGATTAGGACCTAAGCATGTAGCTCGCAGCAGTTTTACACCATTCTACAAGGTCCTCAGAGATGCTAAGATCACGTAGCGAAGCACGCACTATGGACCAAAAAGACAAGAACGGGGGCTGGTTGGTCGTTCTTTCCAAGCGGTTCCCTGCACAATGGGCACTCACTATAACTTGCAGCTCATAGGTGACCCCGTTCCCTATACTAATGTTCGAATTGTTTAACCTTGTGGAAATCGGAGTTGCCAGAGGAATTCGCCCATTACGAACAGATCTACAGACGTGTGGTGCGGGACGAAATGCAACCTGAAGAATCTTCAGCCGGATGGTCGAAACATGCGGCCTTATACAGTCAGTGCTGTCGTCAGTGTTATATTGTTCCGGAAACTACGTACGTGCGACTGGTAAATAATTTTCTGAGCGCTTTTTAACTTCTCAAGTGGTAATGTGGAACGATCAAGTCAAGAAGTTCCACAAGGTATACTTACTAAAACCAACTTTGCATAGCATGTGTGCCAATGAGGTAAAAAATAGTTCTCTTTGCTTCTGCCACCCATCTGGTAAACTTTGAGAATTGTTTTTGGCCGATAATCTCCGATTTAAGCGTTTGCACCGCACACCTAGCAGAAAAACGTCAATTTTGCAAGACGAAACAAACGCCGAAAAACAGCGGCCGATTTTTCTCAATAATAAACACCGGAAAGTACACGGCCCCAGCTACAGTCAAAAGCGAACCCGTTCGAAAACTACTAAAGAAAAAAAAATAGAGGGAGAGAGAAAATACTTTAACGCGCGTAAGAAAAGACATCTTTATCAAAAATGGATGACAGCCTGCGTGCCTGTGCATGATTGTTCCGCTTTCATGGCGCGCAGCGCAAAGGCCACTACTTTGTTTCGCCAGTCGGACGAGCGGATGTCATTTGCCGTCAAATTCTTTTCCCTCATGCGAGTCCCGGGCGGCGTTCCCTCTCATTGGTTTACCGGCCAACGTCGTCTTCATTGCGGTGCGTGTCAAGTCGCAGTTTTTGCTCGCGGCCTTCTAAAATTACACGCCAAGTCTTACGCATCCTCTCTAGAGCTCTTTTTTTCTTTTTTTTCTCCTTCTCCACCGCTTTTTTTCCCCCACTGTCTCTCCTCCCGCCCGTAATACCATTCGCGGGCGAGCCAGCGCGCACCCTTACCGCTTGGCGTGTTTTTCGTGATCCCTAAATAGACTTTGAACACGCAGCAACGAGCACTTTGTACATGGGTTTCGGACGGCGAGTCCAGATACACGCAGCGCGCGGGCGCATGTTTGAGTGTGCGCGGCGTTTCGACAGGACCCCCTCGGTTCTTCGGGGAGAGCGGCTTCGCCTAATAGACCGCGCGCCGCCGTCGACAAACATGCCTCACACAACCACGCCACGCATGCGGAGGGCGAAGGAAGGAGCCCAGCGAAAGGCAGCGAGGAATCAGTAAAGAAAAACAAAAAAAAGAACGAAATGGAGAAAAGCGCAGACGGAAAGGAAACTGGGCCAGCGTTGACGAGAACGGGAGAGACCCGCAAGAACGGAAGAGCTCAACGAAACTGCGCGCTGGCTCGGAGACAACAAAAAGGACGAGTACGGCGCGGCCACCGTTTGCAAAATTCCCGGGAGCCGTGCATGCGTGTTTTGCTTCGGTTTAGGGACTGCGTGCGGTTGGCGCGCTGTTCCTTCGCCATCTGCGGGTGCGCGCTGGGACGGACGCCACGCGCCTCGCGTGCCTAGCTGACATTGTGCCCTCGATCACTGTCTTTCACGAAGATCGTGACACGCGGCTGTCTTTTCTGCGCCGCTCTCTCCTCGCAATATATACGGGATCTCCGAGATGACCCCGGCAAGAGTGCAGTCATGTCTGGGTTATCCGGACAGCTTGGTTTCCCGGGACGGTGTCCGGTTAACGGAATGAAGACGGCGCCGCCAGGCGTCGCGAGCTATAGACGATTTCCCTTTTAGATTTTGTCCGGACCCGTAGAGTATCTGTTACGGGTCCAAGTTGGACTTATTTTTTGAAATGTGGCGGGGAGTTTGAAGGATGCTTCACTCCCGCCACCGGTTGGCCCGGTATTGCACTGCCTCCGGGATCGGCCTTGTCTTTAGCGCGTCTTTGCTATCCTGTCTTTCTGTCCCATCTTTCAACTCTCCTACTATCTTCACGTGGTAGCGATTGTGGCTCGGCTTGAGCCAGTGAGCAGGCCTGTGCACTTTCTTTCTTTCTGGCAGCAACAGACAGACAGATTTCCCTTTTGCCGCCAAAAGCTCGAAGCCCTGTAAGTTATGCCGTAAAATAAAAGAGAACGCGAATAAAGCTGATCTTTGTTACTTTACTGTGGCGGTCAGTTGAGCTGGATTGTACAGCAAGGCGGACAATACGCACTTGATATGATGAATAATTAACCTAAATCAACTAACAAACTTTTTTATTTTTGATTTTAGGGAGCAAATTTTCTTAATCGGTAGAGTGGTTCAAAGTATCGAACATCAAAAATGCGCATTAGAAAGCTTGTTGAGTTGGCTTTCCCTCATTACACAAGTACAAAGATGGCGTCTCTGCGCCTATATTTCACGCATAAGAAGCGAGAGAAACGCCATTTCATAAATATGCAATGCGGGAAATGCAGCTCAATGAGCTTACAAATGCGCATTTACGACGTTCGATATTTCGAACCACATTAGCGATTAAAAAAATTTAAAAACACAGCTCACCTTCGATGTTGGCGGCCGTCAATTTTTCTATATAATCTTGCCCCCTAAACTGAAAAGAAAAAATTTTACTCGTTAATTTTAGTTCATTAAATGTTTAATTATTGATCAATATGAGGAACATAATGTGCTCCTTCCTGTACAATCCGGCTCAACAGATCGCACCGACGTATCCCTCTTACAGTTTTTAAAATAAAAATCTGTCAATGTTAAAAAAACAAACCCTGGATATTCAGATGCGAGGCCTTGAGGATGTGCGTTTTTGCACCCCAACCCTATGGAGCCTCTTCTCTTGCTCATTCGCGTTACGTCACTCCCGCCGCATCGGCTCACTCGCGTCCACTTGTCGAGTGGGGCCACGCCCGGCACGTGCACTTATCTGGAAATGTCACATCATGCACAGTAGTGGCACATGAATTCGCCACGAATCGCCATTTCAATCGTCTTCGCGTCATACCGGCAATGCGTTGCGATTGTCTTCGATATACTGACTGGCAGCAGTCTACATGACGGCTTCCGTTTTTTCTAATAATAATAATAATAATAATAATAATAATAATAATAATAATAATAATAATAATAATAATAATAATAATAATAATAATAATAATAATAATTTGGTTTTTTGGGGAAAGGAAATGGCGCAGTATCTTTCTCATATATCGTTGGACACCTAAACCGCGCCGTAATGGAAGGGATACGGAAGGGAGTGAAAGAAGAAAGGAAGAAGGGGGTGCCGTAGTGGAGGGCTCCGGAATAATTTCGACCACCTGGGGATCTTTAACGTGCACTGACATCGCACAGCACACGGGCGCCTTAGCGTTTTTCCTCCATAAAAACGCAGCCGCCGCGGTCGGGTTCGAACCCAGGAACTCTGGACCAGTAGTCGAGCGCCCTAACCACTGAGTCACCGCGGCGGGGAAACCCGTGGTGCCTCAGTGGTTAGGGCGCTCGACTACTGATCCGGAGTTCCCGGGTTCGAACCCGACCGCGGCGGCTGCGTTTTTTTGGAGGAAAAACGCTAAGGCGCCCGTGTGCTGTGCGATGTCAGTGCACGTTAAAGATCCCCAGGTGGTCGAAATTATTCCGGAGCCCTCCACTACGGCACCTCCTTCTTTTCTTCTTTCACTCCCTTCCGTATCCCTTCCATTACGGCGCGGTTCAGGTGTCCAACGATATATGAGAAAGATGCTGCGCCATTTCCTTTCCCCAAAAAACCAATTATTATTAGAAAAAACGGAAGTATTCGTTTTTATGGAGGAAAAAACGCTAAGGCGCCCGTGTGCTGTGCGATGTCAGTGCACGTTAAAGATCCCCAGGTGGTCGAAATTATTCCGGAGCCCTCCACTACGGCACCTCCGTTTTTTCTGCTGTTATTATTTTTCGCTCACCGCAAACAGTAAATCCGGGCGCGCATATTAACCAGCACTTTCAGATGCCCATGCGCGAAACTCGAGCGTATTTTTCAGTGCGGCCAACTCTTTTTTTGACAATAACTTTATAGGCTGAATTTACCTGCCTCGAAGAAGCAGCTTCTAGAAGTCATGCCACAAGTGCCGTATGCAGTTCTAGTTCCAAGTTAAATCCTGTTCCCGCAGGAGATGACATTCTAAGACGTGTAGAAAGGATCGCTGGAGTGCCTGGTTTGAGGGGCATTTGCCGCTTCGTTCTTGAGTTGTGTCCGATTGTAACGAGATAGTGCATTGTTGCTCATCGTCGACGGCATGCACTATGCTGTAAGCATTGCGGAATGTGGCTCAGTTCTCTGCCCTTGGTTCGGCTTGCTTGTTGGTCGACCCTACGTTTCGTGGCCTTGCTGACAGCATTTACATCGAGTTACCTTGAGAGCCGCTTGATCCGCCAATTTCATTCAATCGTTCAGTTGGGTTCGATATAAAGATAACCAGTTGTAACAGGAAAGAACAGGTGGTTTTCTTTTCTCTGCAGATGTACGCGTAACACGCTGTCAGTGAGGTGCTCTGTGCGTTTTATACTTATTGGGAAAGCAGTTTTTCAAAGACTGTTTGATTCTGACACCGACGAATTATAAACAGGATCAGAGTGCTACCACTACTGCGATATGTCTCGTTGTTCTCAAAAAGGCAGCACTTGGATAAGCAAGCGTATGATGAACGTCCGCTTTGCTTGCAGGTAATATTCTCGTCGTAATAATTAAGTAATAAATTCAAATGGCCCTCACCTGAAAACTGCGAAATGGAACTTACATAGATTCATCCTGCGTACCCGGGTTCGAACCCGACCGCGGCGGCTGCGTTTAGATGGAGGCGAAACGCTAAGGCGCCCGTGTGCTGTGCGATGTTAGTGCACGTTAAAGATCCCCAGGTGGTCGAAAGTATTCCGGAGCCCTTCACTACGGCACCCCTTTCTTCCTTTCTTCTTTCACTCCCTCCTTTATCCCTTTCCTTACGGCGCGGTTCAGGTGTCCGTCGATATGTGAGACAGATACTGCGCCAATTCCTTTCGTCAAAAAAGAATTTTCAGTTTTTTTTTTGCATAGAAAATTGTCATGTCTGATTTAGCTTCATTTCTCTGTCTTTCCAATTTCAAGTTTTAAAATTTCATTCGCATCTGTACATGTTACAGATGGCAAGAATAAACTCAAAAAGCCAAACGAATCCGTCTTGACTGGGCCTGTGCCCCCTAAGAAAATGGCATCACATTCGATGATGCAAAGTACAGCGCTACAAAAAAGAGGCTATTAAATACTATTAGCTATAGTCAGGCAGGTTCCTTCCCCCCTCCTCTATTTTGTTTTCCTCTCCTCCCGATTCAGCCAGACCACACCAAACATTCCGATTACACAGTGGCTAATTTATTCACATCTATTCACAATTTCGGTGACACCACTCGGCAGTCGGGATGCGGCCTCTCGTCTCCGCATCCACCACCCGTCTGTCCTGGTCTTCTCGGTCGTCTCACCTCTCCTCCCGGCCCTCCTTTCCAGCTTGCTCTCTCTCGTCCTTGCTTCCCCGCTGCTCCCTTCGGTCGGCTCCATGTGAAGGCATCTTGTCTGGTTCCCGGAGTCCGACGGCCGTTACGGAGGCGCCGCCTCTCCCAGGCGCAGACCTTGGTCTTATCGGGCGACACCCTTCTCCGGCGTACTTCGCACGGGCCAGCATCTCGCTCTCCTCAGCCGTCAGCCATCTCTACGGCGCCAACTTGCCGCCACCTGGGTCAGTGCATACGGCTGGTTCCGTGACACGTAGGACCGGCCTGCGCGCACACATACACCCATGCTGCCCCGGTAACTGCTGTTCGAGGGGGGGGGGGGGGGGGGGGAGGGAGGTCTCTCGTCCGTCGCCGCTGAGCGGCAAGCACACACATACGAACACAACGCGCCGGCCATTTCTTCTGGCTACGTTCGGATGCGATAAGGCCGCGCGCCCGACAGCTATCAAGTCCTAGTTTCCTGATTTTTAGTCCTGGGTGCCTGATTTCGTAATGTATTTCAGTCACCCATGCATACAACGATACAACGATGTTGCTGTGGATCAAGTAATCGCTGAAGATATGTTGCCTCGGCAGTTATCAAAGCTTGCCAATACGTACTATCGAGCAGAGATAAGTAAATGATATTGTAACACTTACGTAGGACTTCACCATTTAGTGGTTCAGCTTACGATGTCGAAACAGGCGCCTATCTGTTTCTAGCAAAGCTGCCTCTGAGAATGCAATGCGCGCTAAAGCCTATTACAGGAGATGGAAACAAAAATTCTAAACCCCGGCTTTTGGTGGTCTGTAATATACTGCGATGACTGATATAAAAATTGTCCGCAGTAGATGTTCTTCCGCCTGACCCAATCCCATGGAATGTTTACACTCGTCAAAGAGAAAGTATTGAATGTGCTGTAGACGTATACTGACCTGGCATGGAGCAGGGCAAATTGGTGAAATTACGTTTCAGGCATAATAGCTAGCGTAAAAAAGACGGATCAAGGAGAGGCAACACCTGTCTAACAAGACTGGCGTGCCGGCATCTCTTCGGCCCATCGTCTCTTTGCGCTTAGGGGTTGGACTTTTCGGCTTAAACCGAAAAAAAAAAAACGATAAAAGTACCCCCTATTCACTTATCGAAATAAGGTTTAAACCGAAAAAGGTCAGGTACTTTTGGCTGGCAAGGCATAGCTAGCCGGCTGTAGGATGGGAATTACACTCATTTAAAGCTGAAAATTAGCTAGGTATGGAAGCCAGGGGCATTATGCGACGATGGTATTATGGGCTAAGCAGCTCAGTGTGCGATTGCAGGTATTGTTCCGCTAGCTTGCACGCCCCTGCAGACCGGGAGGCATCATCTCCTCGCCATCTTTTATCTAAGCACTGTTTCTTCACTATTATAACCTGCTTAGAGCAGTTAGTTGGTTAATTAGGTTAACGCAGCGTGACAACCCAACGATAACGTGTCAACCTAATTCTTGGAAGTGAACTTCCACTTTCATTTTTGCCTGCCGGCTACCTCATTTAACTTGAGTTACTCTTTTAATGGGGGTGGCAGTTTTTTCTACAAGGACAGCTCCAAGTACTGCTATTTCACATTAATTACTGGCAGATAAATTATTCAGGAGGACAGAAATACCGATAGACTTTAAATGACTTTTGACCACACAAAATTGCTACATTAAGCCACCGAAAAAAGTCGCTATTTCAAATGTCGAAAATAGTATTCGGCGAAAAACACCGAAAGTAGCGTCCTGAAATAAAAACCGGAAAAAATACCGCCGAATTTTCAAAAAATACTGTCTCGTTCTTTCGACATTTGCCTCAGATATTTGCCTCTTCGCAGCACTGACCAAGCGGAAAACTAGGTAAGGAACCTGATGGAAATCATTAAAGGATAAATAAACAAGATACCCTGTGACCCCGTGCATTTTTCCATCTACGGGTTAATCATTCAAACAGGCTTCTCATGAGGCATTCCTCTTGACAAATATTTTACGCGACCTTGTTTGCGCGCCTCGGGGGATCTGGTTCACAAAAAAAAAAAAGAGAAAAATCTCCAGTCTATCCTCTCTCAGATCACTGCTCTTTTTATCTCCCCGATGCCCTATCGAGGCGTCTCTGTTTCGGCTTTCGCTTTGTTCGCTCTTCTCTCCGCGCCCATGCACCCAGAGCGCCCTCAAAGAGGCGCCGCGGCAGCGGTGAATGCGTGGCTTTGTGGCGCGGCCACCCTTACGGAGCACCGGCATGCCGCGGCGGCCCTGCACTCACTCTATTTTGGAGGCGAGACCGATTCTCAAGAGGCGCCGCTGCGCTGCGGATTATCCCGCCTCGACGCAAAGAATGGCTGCGGCCTCCCTTTGCGGGTGTAGGAGTGGTGCGCACCCCCCGTCCCCTTTCTGCGTCCTTCTTCTTCTTCGGCGGAAGGATTACACGCGGCCGCCCTCAAGCGTACCAATCGGCGGAGCGGCTTCCGACACCTCTGCGACCGGCCCGCGCACGCTAGTAGCCACCGCTGCAGCCCTGCGGCGAGAGTGTGGTGTGCATGCGTCTCGTCGCGGCCAGCTTGTGTCGACGCATTGTCGCCGGGTGCCGCTTTTGTCGGCTCCGCACCGACGCCTCCGAGGAGGCTGCCGGGCCGAAATCCTTTCAGGTAGCCCCCGCCGCGCTGGTCCCAGGGGCGCCCTTGTGCGCTGTAGTCGCCGCCGTTGGTTCACTCGGTCTGCAGGGCCGCGGAGGCGCGATTTGTTTGTTGGAGGGTGGGGGGACAAGAAGCTGCTGACCTGGGCCTTGTAATTTTCGTGTCGCCTCCGATATGGCGCACAATGCGGAGGTGCTCAGACGTTTCTAAACGGTACACGCGATTAGGTTTGCACTTGGCTAAACGCCCGGGCATGGAAAGAGGTGAAGCGCGCCCCTTCTTCCCTCTCCTTTGCGCTTGGCTGTGCTGTGAGTACGGGGTTTCTAGTCGACTGACGCCGGCGGCGGGCTTAGTTGTCCTTTTGTGCGCCGGCTCTCGTTTTATGTGGTTCGCGCCGGTTTCGGCTGGCCACCGATGAGGCCAATCTGCGATGAAGCCGGCGGTGCATTCGTGAGCGTGAAGCCGGCTGCATTGGTCGGAGAAATCGGCGCGAAACACTTGCGCGACAGATGCGGGGCCTTCCGGTCGGCCAAGTCGGATCGCATTGTGTAGGACCAAGATGTAAGAGATGATAGACCTTCGCATTGAGCTACACCTCCTCTCACTCTTGCCGTGGCTACTAAAACGTGTGTGCCAGCCAGCAGTTCTCTGTGCGAAGGACAGCTGTGGCAGCATACCATTCTCTCCCTCGCCTTTCATGAACGCATAGCTGAGCGTACGCATTTCCTCGCTTTTCAAATCCGCGCAAAGCCTTCTCGCCTTGAAACGCGAGTTTGAAGCGCAAGAGCTTTTAAGGCCATATCTTTGAGCCTTCTCGTGGTCTCCTGGTCAGACGCTAATCGCTCGTAACAGCTACGCATCTACCGTGCACATAACTATACTGGCCCTCTTTATCTCGATAGTTCTCCCCTCTGTTTTTTTCTCTCCTTTACGGGACGTTGCCGCAATGTGGAAAGAATACAGTGGAAGATATATTAGTCTCCAAATGAGGTGAAGAGTGTGAGAAAGGTGTCGCTCAGTTATCATCCGGCTGTTCTATGCACATTCATAAAGGATGTTGTTTATAGGAATTGAAGGAACCATGTCTCCTACAGTCATGCACTGACATGCAAAAGGAAATGCTTTTGTATAATATCCCAGGCTTGTTTAGTTTGCCGCGAATAATTGATAGACATAAGTACTTGTACGCTACAGAGGCAGGTGAAACAGGGCGCTCCTCAGCAATTCGCAGGAACTCTCCGTCGTCTCAAAACAAAACACCGGAAAACATGCATTGCCACAGAAGGGGTCAAAAGAAGCGCTGACTCTCAATTAGGCTTTTATCTTAATCTCCTTCGGCATAAATTGTCCCCAATTTGTACTTCGGTCACCACGAGACGTTCACCACGCCAAGTCAGAAGCTGTAGCTTCTGGGTTCGGTTGTCGTTGACTCGAAAAACAACAAAAAAAGGCGATATGATTTCTGTCTAATATTCGCGCCATTCGTTTCGCTGCCCCCTTTTTATTATTAACCGTCCCTTGGGGAAGGAAACCTGAAAAGAAGTGAGTGCAAAGAGTCAAGAAAGAAACACTGGCCAAACGAGAACTCGTGTCATTTCCTCTTTTGATCGACTGACTGGTACGTGGTCTTCTTGTTATCATGCAGGATGAAGAGGCCCGTTTCCTTCCCCCTGTCCTCATTAAATGGAGCAAGGAACGCTCGGTCTCCGGAGAACGCTCTGTGCACTGCTTCGGCGCCTCCGGACGGCATCCGCCGACTGAGTGCACCGGGTCTGCTGCAGAGGATGCCGGAGCCCCCTGGTTTCTTCTACCACAGAGCTTCACCTACCGTCTGTGGCTGCAGCTGTGTTCACCACGGCTGGAGATGGGCAATAAAGCATGCACCATGATTCTCTGTAACATCACGGTGTGTAGAGCGGTGTTGCAAACAGGTTCGGGCTGAGCCGTGCGATTAGATATGAATGTTGTATGTGTACTTTTCTTATCGGGCTCCGCTTACAGTGGCTGCTCTCTGGCAGGGTGCTCTCGCACAACTGCGCTCCGATTTCACCACAGTAATTTCTCTCACAATCTGGCAGGTGACCCGGTCCCGTTGGAACCTTTCGCAGACATATGCAATGTGTAATGCTCGTTCTTAGCTTGCGCAGGTAAGGCTGTTATTCAATAATAATAATAATAATAATAATAATAATAATAATAATAATAATAATAATAATAATAATAATAATAATAATAATAATAATAATAATATTATTATTAATAATAATAATAATTATTATTATTATAATAATGATAATAATAATAATAATTATTATTATTACTATTATTATTATTATTATTATTATTGTTGTTGTTGTTGTTGTTGTTGTTGTTGTTGTTGTTGTTGTTGTTGTTGTTGTTGTTAGCAGTAATGAGTTAAAAATTGCAGCTAGTAACGTATTTGTATGGACGCGCAATGAGGCGGTAAGCGAGAAATTCCGGAGGTGCTATTACCTCAGCAAACGCCGAATCATTATTTTTAGTATACGAATCATGAGAGGGTCGAGTTAAAACGTAAAATCCTGTAAAACATTTTAGTCCTATGTCCCTACCGTATTAGATGGTATTTAAGCTCCCGCTGCAGCCGAAAGAAAACAATTACGTAAGAGCATGATTTTGTCCTTAATGTGCTCACGAGCTTTAATTTTCACCAACTTCCCGGCATCATCGGTAATGGGCATTTCTTTAGCTAGTTCCTCGATCCAACAGATGGACATCAGGGCATTACCACTATTATTAGTGAAGAAAGTTTAGTTCTTTTCTCAACTCTCCCGCCACCCGCCTTTTTTTTTTGCTTTTGTTCTCCTTCTAGAACAAGAACACTGCGCCTTACGCTCTGATGCGTCACTTGCTTACAAGCTCGTGCTTCTGAACGTTATGTTTAAGTGTTCGCAAGGCATCTTTTCGAAACTCTACAGCATTGCGAGAAGTAATCCTCTGAACGTTGACTAGGCATCTCTGCGGCTGGCATCGGAGGAGAGCTTGTAATATTTTTTGTAATATCTCATATCTGACAAAACTATGCCCAGGTTTCCTGGAGCTACCCCAACTGATGCCATCTCTCGGCCACTAATTGCAAAATATGTTCTAGCAAGTGCCATTAGAGGCACTACCGCAGCAGACAGCACTTCTCTCTATTTGCAGGAAGGGGGGAGAAGAAGTCGTTCATACTGAAAAGCAGCTGCACTACGATGACGATGAGCATGAAGCTGGATGTCTCGACGGTGCCTCCTCCTTTCAGCTGACTGTCAAGTTTGATGCGCCTTTAGTTACAAATATGTGCAGTTGGTGAGAAAAGCGAGAGCAGAGTTTATTTCTCCCTGGCAGAAACGCCATCTGCAACTTTCTCCAGCCGTTCTAAGGCAAACGTGGCCACAATTAAGGAGGCATTTCACCACTTAACTTTTGTCGTGATCGTCGAGATAGGTCTATTTATAAACGATTATAACGTTAATTGCCTGGCCAAGCGAGCACACCGCGCATCGCTCTACGTCCCCTCTCAGAACGGTGCACTTTCCTCGTCGCAAAGTGCCCGGCCAGATCGGAAAGGTAGCCAATAGATTCGACGCACCTATGGGTAGCAGGCCATACGCAAGAGACAAACGCGCACTAACGGCCTCCCCCAGGCGCCTCCGCGGTCGGCGCCGTTGGCGCGCCGTCACAGAGTAAGTAGCACGGAGGTGCGCATCAAGACGTCGTTGCGTTGGACGCTGCGCCACGTCGACATGGCCCCAGCAGCGCCGCGGAGAGCCGGCGCGGCGCTTGTACGGGGGCGTTCCCTCTGTTTTGCGTTCCGCGGCTACACGCGGATGCATCCGCCGTGGCCCGTGCAAGGGTCGGCCCAAATGGCTGCGGGTAATGGCCAGCGCTAACGACGTTTTAATGCATTTGCTCAGGAATTTTCGACTGGCCTCGGGCATACGGGCATCCTCCCCCTTCACCTCCCCTCCTTTTTGCTGCTGGTGGTGCCAGCGCCGCCTTTATTATTCCGGGGAGAATGTTTTCTCCTCCTTCGGAATTTCGGCGGCACGATCCGTATATACCCCTCCTTCACCGTGCCTCTAAAGCCGTCGGTCTGGGCTGCGGTATAGTGGCGCGGAACGCGCGAGCGAGGTGCTGCAAGTCGCCGTCTTTATTATCTCACTCTTTCGGCGGATCGATTCCGTCTGCTCGTCAGTCACGCCGAGGCCTTCGGATATGAGAGGTTCGACTCTCACCAAGCTGGACCTTCTTGTTTCAGTGAGACAAGGACGTGCCTGCTCCTTTCTCTCTTTCTCTCCTTTTGTTTCGTATTGGTCTTGAACCGATAGTGAAAGATTACGCGGAGACAGCTGAATCGCTCATTCTTAATGCCTCCAGTTATCTTCTGCGAGTACATGTGATAATTTCTTTAACCCTACAAGTCTTAATTTGCATACTGAGTTTCTCTACCCTTGCTGCTCGCGCTTTATCGCCTCTTTGTTTCTCAGATAAATTAGAGGAGTGAGTATCGATTGGGGTGCATTTGACATCTGTATTGCGTATCCACGCACGGGGACAAAACTTTTCGAGTGACGAGAAACAAAAAAACAATTCGAAATGAGAGTGAGGACAGCCTAGACAGTGATAAAAGGAAAACGTTGAATGTAGCATTAAAATACAGAAAAACCGCACCCTACATTTAAAGGGAATTTGAGGGCATCGGCATCCAATTACTGTCCAAATTGATTCCCTGGCTCTTTCTGGCTGTGGCAGCAAAGGACTCATTTATGGCAAAAAAAAAATATTTTTTTTTTCATTTAGAAATCTTCCCGCCAGTTGATTCAAACTCGTGACGTCCTTACCGAAGAGGACGGGCTACCACCGTTTTGAAGTCAGTGGCAGTGTATGGTAGCCTCTGGGATCCGTTCAAAATGTAGGGATCGACGCACACATTTTACTTGCAAAATCGGCCGGAGCTGGCGACACCTGCATTTCTTTTTTCTTTGTGAGTTTTCCAGTTTATAATAGCTACATTTTCGGCGAGAATGGTGTCTGTGTGGTTAGAATGCGGCACCCTTCCGATACAGGCCAGCTACTATATGCTCAGCGTCCGTTTAAGAATCAAGACGAGTTGATAACAGCTTACTAGAAATCAAAAGGGATGGAGATGAGCTGAGCATGGAATGCGCAGAACGGATAACCAGCAATCTATTAGGATAGTAGTGTGGTTACCAAGGGGTGGAAACGCAGTTGGCGCCTGCAGATAATCAGGCGGAGGGATGACGTACGTTACAAGCGATCGCAGTCATAGGGCAGCCGCGGCTGACGCCCGGCGGGAATAACTGAAGGTCACTTGAAGAGAATTTACCTTGCAGTGGACTGCAGTTGATTAACACTCTTAATTTTATGTGTGTGAAGCACTCGAGTCATTTTTTTTTTCGCTATTCACTTTGCTTTGCCATGAACTACTTACATTAGCTTCAAACAG